>NC_092321.1:20076212-20379242 GCF_036785885.1 Coffea arabica
TAGACATCAGCCACCCCTTAAACCTAGCATCTACGGTCCCCTCTTTCCTGCATTTTTCTGTGATCATCCGGGAGCCCTTGGATGGCTTTTGCTTCCTAAAATTTTTTAGTTGCCGGATGAAGGATCGGATGGCCTTGTACTATGCCAATCTAATGGAGCAAAATATCGGGCAAAAATGACCGGAAAACCCACTGGACAAAACTGCATTTTTGTTTCTTGCATGCTGCTATTTTCGCGTTCTTCTTCTTTTGCTTTCTCTTTTTTTTTTCTTTTTTTCTTTTGAGTAAATATCAGTAAACTAAAAGAAAATAAAGCATATTTTTTGTAAATGATTTTTCTTCTTTAATAAATTCTATGATAAAATGACTTAAAAATAAAAGTAAAAGACTAAAAGTAAATAAAACTAATAAAAAATAAAAATTAGAGTAAAAAAAAATACCCTGAAAATTTGGTGTCTACAGTTTGCCCCTCTTTGTCTGAGTTTTGAAAAAACTTGAGACAAAGAAGTAGACACCAAATACTCACCTGTGTTATTAGGCTGCAAACTATTTGAACGACTGCCGTCTCTGAAAATGAGGACTGACCTCTTTTAACCAAAATTGTAAAATGGGACTGACCCAGACGAAGAACTTAAAACGGGACTGACCTGAACAAGAAACTTAAAATCGGGAGTGACCCGAGGGGACTGACCCCAACATGAAATTAAAATCATGGAACTGACTCGAACAAAATTTAAAATCATGGGACTGACCCGAACAAAGCTTAAATCATGGGACTGGCCCGAACAAAATTTAAATCATGGGACTGGCCCGAACAAAATTTGAAATCATGGGAATGACCCGAACAAAATTTAAAATTATGGGACTGACCTGAACAAAGCTTAAATCATGGGACTGGACCGAACAAAATTTAAAATCATGGGACTGACCCGAACAAAGCTTAAAATCATGGGACTGGCCCGAACAAAATTTAAATGTGCTCACTAGTGGGACTGACCCATGTTTAGTGGCCGTGCAAAAGAAATGCTCACTAGTGGGACTGACCCAACGGCTAGTGGCGGTGTAAATGAAATGCACGCTAGTGGGACTGACCCATGTTTAGCGGCAATGAAAATGAAATGCACACTGGTGGGACTAACCCATGTTCAGTGGCGGTGTAAATGAAATGCACGCTAGTGGGTCTGACCCATGTTTAGCGGTAATGAAAATAAAATGCTCACTGGTGGGACTAACCCATGTTCAGTGGCAATGAAAATGAAATGCTCACTAGTGGGACTGACCCACGGCTAGTGGCAATGAAATGAAAGGCTCACTAGCGGGACTGACCCAACGGCTAGTGGCAATGCAAAATAAAATGCTCAGTGGCGATGCAAAATGAAATGCTGGTATGTATGAAGAAACTATATAAGATTTACTTGAAGAATCATCCAAAAATTTGCCCCAGTGATGAATTGGTTAGTGGGATTAAACCCAAGCCTGTCTTGAGAATTGGTCAGTGGGATTACACCCGAGCCTGCCTTTGACAAATTGGTCAGTGGGATTAAACCCAAGCCTGCATTGAGAATCGGTCAGTGGGACTAGACCCGAGTCTGTCTTGAGAATCTGTCAGGGGGATTAAACCCGAGCCTGCCTTGAGAATCAAAATACACACGTTAGTGAGATAAACTCAATGCTAACGGTGGCGGAATAGAAACGCACACGTTAGTGAGATAGACTCGATGCTAGCGGTGGCGAAATCGGTGAATTAAATGTGGTTATCAAGAATGGAAAATGGAAGGGTGCGCGGCGGGCGCTGAAATTTCATCAACAAGAAATTGAAATTTGTCAAGGAACAAGAAATTAAATTCAAATTTGATTTTTCAGAATCTTTTCAAAAATAATTTGCCCCCAGTTTTCACCAATTATTGCGCAACCGATCAATTGATTTGCATTGTGGCATGGTTGCTCCTCCTTGATTCGTAAGATTCTGACTTTCGCTTCTTCATCGATTTCAGCCACGGATACCTGCACAGGGGGCTTGCCAAAGTACAACATGCACTTTAAGATATTGCAACTATTACTCATGGAAAGAGCAGTGTGATTGATTTGAAAGTCTTGCTTGACTCTTTGACGAAATCCTCAAATAGACTAAAAAATTTGCCCCAGTGTGGGCTTATTTTACGAAATCTTACAAATAAAAATTTTGCCCCAGTGTGAGCCCATTTGATTGGGAAAATTGGTTTGGATGCCTCTCCATTTATTTGAACAAAGTAAGAAATTGTGCTTCCTATATAATGGGAAGAAATTTGAACATCTTGCTTAAACTCATACAGAAAATTTCATGATGAATTTCTCAAAATAACGCCAAATTACAAAAGATTTCTTCCTCACTTTAGCACCGATGCTTTGGGTAATGGGTCACCATTTCCAGTTGGTTCATCTTTCAGGACCAATCAAGTGACTTTATTTCTGATTCTGAGGTGGCTAAGGAAATGGGAGGTCAAGATTTGTCTTGTTCTTGTGCCCAAATTGTATGTAATCCCTTCAATACCACATCTTAGTGAAAGCAAAGAGTTTATCACCCTTATTTCTTAAGAAAACGTAGTCAACATATAAGCTTTATAGGCTTGCAACAATATGGATAGAAACGATAGCTAAACATGTGAAAACTGGTTATACGCTTCTGATCACAAATGATTGATGGACTCCTTCGAAGCATGACCTTTGTTTTGAGTTGTCATGAAGGAATAAGTCAACGATGGACTTTTATGGGCTTGTAATGTGGCTTGAAGACGATAGTTAAAGAAATAATTTTCAAGGACATTGCACCGAAGATCGCATTTTTCTCAAAATTGCCCTCATTTAGGACTCCAAGATCTTGGACTTTGTTTGACTTTTTATCATCACTCAACAGGGTCTTTCAGCATCAAATCTTTTTGCATTTTCTTTTGCATTCATTTCGCTCGTTTTTTTTTTCTTTTCCTTTTTTTCATAAGTGCCCTCGCGGGGTTTTACATGAAGAGCAGTGTCAACCTCACACCTAATTAATTCAGAAATACATTCAAAAAAATTTCTTGGCATCAGTATACGAACATCACTTGCCAATTAGAAAATTCCTTGACGGAGATATTGCAAAGAACATAAGTCAGGACTTTCGGCTTTTGTAATGGGGTCAGGTGGGGTGCTTAGAAAAGTTAAGGCTTGAAAGCGGATTTCAAAAAACGGTTTGAAAAATCCGAGATCGCATTGTTGCGCCAACCCTATTTTAGGGCTAAATCAGAATTTGCCCCAGTTTATGCTCAATTGAGGCTTTTTCTCTTTCATTTTCTTTCTTCTTTTGATTTTTCGGCCTTTTGCCATTCTTTTGAATTTTCACAAAATTTGCCCCAGTTTATTTTTGAACTGAGGTTCTCTTTTCTTCTTTTGATTTTGTTGCATTATCACTTTTTCACTTCTTCAAACTTGCCCCAGTGTGGGGTTTGCGATTCTCAGGGGTTGCCAAATGAAGTATTTTATTCTGAAGGTTCAAAAGGGATAACTAGGGATAAAATGTTTGACTGGTAAAGAAGAGGGTCTGACTTTTATTCCGTTCCTCACATTGACCCTGAAAGGAAACTTTCATTAATGCGAAATTTCTTGCATGTATCTGAATTAATTGACTGAGGAAGACACTTGTTCATCCCTAAGTGATCCGCCGGACAAAACTCGTCCTTTTCTCTTTTCTTTTCTTTTCAAAATTGAAACTCAGGTAGAATCAAATTTTCCCAATTTACGGTTCCCTTTCCCCTTTTTTCAAAATTCCCCAATGTGGGGTGCGATCATAAGTGTATTCGAAAAGAACCACCTAATTTGGCTAAAATGCAGCAAAGAAAAACACCAACATTCACTTGAGATGTCAACTAAAACATGTGAGAAAACATTTTAACTCTCGGACCACGGAGCAAGTAAAATTCTAGACCTCTACACGGGGAGCTCCAAGACAATATTATGCAAACATGAAGAGACTTGTGGTGAACATGCTCGCGTCAAGAGGAAATTAAGGGATGAAACAACACTACTGAAATGAATCAGCAAGTGGGCGACAAATGAGAAGACGGACAGCAATTTTCTTCATATACTTGGGAGGACGGGAGACCAACATGATGAAACAATCATAACCCAAAATGATATCTTTCAACGCAACAATGAAAGAATGAGACTTTTGAGCTGCCGTGTGACAAGTTTAAGGACTGCAGACTCCACGAACTGCGGACCGAACGTGATTTGGACAAGAAATGGTTTCAGCAAATATGGCATTGACCATTTTATGCAACAAGGAAAAAACCTTAAGGCACGCGGGTACAGAACTAGGTCATCATAAGAGGCTTGCAAGCAAGGAAAATCACAGAAAATTCGATCATCACAAGCATGCCAACTTCGGCAAGATTTTTCTGCATTTTCTGGGTTTCATTACCAGGCAAGTAGGTCATGCAAATCAGTTTCTAAACTAGCAAAAGATGTGCAACTTATACCCTTCACTTGAATCCACCACCAACCTTGCGAAAACATAAGCAAAACAGCAGCCATAGAAACATCAAAAAGATAGCAAACACGATAAAACTCATGAAGCCGAACCCGCGGCTAAAAATGCAACAGAAAACCACTATGAATCTTCACAGCTTATCCCATGCATTCAAGTTCATATGTCCAGAACCAAAGCCATCATTTTTAGCCAAAAACCCACACATTCTTTAACCCTTTATTGCTTATAGAAACCAAGCAGAGAAAAAAAATCAAAGCAGATTGAAGGGTCATGCAAATCTGACAACAGAGAGAAAATCTACGATTTGCTGGGCTTATTTATCACAAACATCAGCCATAGATCCCGAACCAAAAGCATCTCAAATTCATCATAAAAAACACCACCGAGGACTCCCAAACTATTGTCCATGCGTTCATCAACCGTAAATCAAACATAATCGACAGAAAAAATCCAATCTTGGCGTGAGTTCGTGACTGAAGTACCTTGGTGCAGATCTGCAGAAGGCGATGGAGGGCTGAAATGATGATGACGGAACCTCGACTTCAATGGCTACTGCAGCTTTTCCTTCCTTCGCCGCCTCTTTCGTTCACTCTCTCAAAGTCTTCCTCCCTTCTGATTTTTCTCAGCTACCCTCGCAGTTATCTCCCTCAGCCGTCAACCTTTTTGTGGCCTTATCCTCTCCGTTTTTCCTTTCTCACTCAGTCGTTCCTCAGCTCTCTCTCTCTCCCAGTTTCTGCTCCACCGTCGCTCTCCCTTCTCTGGTCTCTCTCCAGCTCTCTTTTTTCGGCACATTCTCTTTTTTATCAGCCGTCACCAACCCCCCACCGTCTCTGTTCTCCCCTCCAGCTTCATGGCTTTATATAGACATCAGCCACCCCTTAAACCTAGCATCTACGGTCCCCTCTTTCCTGCATTTTTCTGTGATCATCCGGGAGCCCTTGGATGGCTTTTGCTTCCTAAAATTTTTTAGTTGCCGGATGAAGGATCGGATGGCCTTGTACTATGCCAATCTAATGGAGCAAAATATCGGGCAAAAATGACCGGAAAACCCACTGGACAAAACTGCATTTTTGTTTCTTGCATGCTGCTATTTTCGCGTTCTTCTTCTTTTGCTTTCTCTTTTTTTTTTCTTTTTTTCTTTTGAGTAAATATCAGTAAACTAAAAGAAAATAAAGCATATTTTTTGTAAATGATTTTTCTTCTTTAATAAATTCTATGATAAAATGACTTAAAAATAAAAGTAAAAGACTAAAAGTAAATAAAACTAATAAAAAATAAAAATTAGAGTAAAAAAAAATACCCTGAAAATTTGGTGTCTACAGTTTGCCCCTCTTTGTCTGAGTTTTGAAAAAACTTGAGACAAAGAAGTAGACACCAAATACTCACCTGTGTTATTAGGCTGCAAACTATTTGAACGACTGCCGTCTCTGAAAATGAGGACTGACCTCTTTTAACCAAAATTGTAAAATGGGACTGACCCAGACGAAGAACTTAAAACGGGACTGACCTGAACAAGAAACTTAAAATCGGGAGTGACCCGAGGGGACTGACCCCAACATGAAATTAAAATCATGGAACTGACTCGAACAAAATTTAAAATCATGGGACTGACCCGAACAAAGCTTAAATCATGGGACTGGCCCGAACAAAATTTAAATCATGGGACTGGCCCGAACAAAATTTGAAATCATGGGAATGACCCGAACAAAATTTAAAATTATGGGACTGACCTGAACAAAGCTTAAATCATGGGACTGGACCGAACAAAATTTAAAATCATGGGACTGACCCGAACAAAGCTTAAAATCATGGGACTGGCCCGAACAAAATTTAAATGTGCTCACTAGTGGGACTGACCCATGTTTAGTGGCCGTGCAAAAGAAATGCTCACTAGTGGGACTGACCCAACGGCTAGTGGCGGTGTAAATGAAATGCACGCTAGTGGGACTGACCCATGTTTAGCGGCAATGAAAATGAAATGCACACTGGTGGGACTAACCCATGTTCAGTGGCGGTGTAAATGAAATGCACGCTAGTGGGTCTGACCCATGTTTAGCGGTAATGGAAATAAAATGCTCACTGGTGGGACTAACCCATGTTCAGTGGCAATGAAAATGAAATGCTCACTAGTGGGACTGACCCACGGCTAGTGGCAATGAAATGAAAGGCTCACTAGCGGGACTGACCCAACGGCTAGTGGCAATGCAAAATAAAATGCTCAGTGGCGATGCAAAATGAAATGCTGGTATGTATGAAGAAACTATATAAGATTTACTTGAAGAATCATCCAAAAATTTGCCCCAGTGATGAATTGGTTAGTGGGATTAAACCCAAGCCTGTCTTGAGAATTGGTCAGTGGGATTACACCCGAGCCTGCCTTTGACAAATTGGTCAGTGGGATTAAACCCAAGCCTGCATTGAGAATCGGTCAGTGGGACTAGACCCGAGTCTGTCTTGAGAATCTGTCAGGGGGATTAAACCCGAGCCTGCCTTGAGAATCAAAATACACACGTTAGTGAGATAAACTCAATGCTAACGGTGGCGGAATAGAAACGCACACGTTAGTGAGATAGACTCGATGCTAGCGGTGGCGAAATCGGTGAATTAAATGTGGTTATCAAGAATGGAAAATGGAAGGGTGCGCGGCGGGCGCTGAAATTTCATCAACAAGAAATTGAAATTTGTCAAGGAACAAGAAATTAAATTCAAATTTGATTTTTCAGAATCTTTTCAAAAATAATTTGCCCCCAGTTTTCACCAATTATTGCGCAACCGATCAATTGATTTGCATTGTGGCATGGTTGCTCCTCCTTGATTCGTAAGATTCTGACTTTCGCTTCTTCATCGATTTCAGCCACGGATACCTGCACAGGGGGCTTGCCAAAGTACAACATGCACTTTAAGATATTGCAACTATTACTCATGGAAAGAGCAGTGTGATTGATTTGAAAGTCTTGCTTGACTCTTTGACGAAATCCTCAAATAGACTAAAAAATTTGCCCCAGTGTGGGCTTATTTTACGAAATCTTACAAATAAAAATTTTGCCCCAGTGTGAGCCCATTTGATTGGGAAAATTGGTTTGGATGCCTCTCCATTTATTTGAACAAAGTAAGAAATTGTGCTTCCTATATAATGGGAAGAAATTTGAACATCTTGCTTAAACTCATACAGAAAATTTCATGATGAATTTCTCAAAATAACGCCAAATTACAAAAGATTTCTTCCTCACTTTAGCACCGATGCTTTGGGTAATGGGTCACCATTTCCAGTTGGTTCATCTTTCAGGACCAATCAAGTGACTTTATTTCTGATTCTGAGGTGGCTAAGGAAATGGGAGGTCAAGATTTGTCTTGTTCTTGTGCCCAAATTGTATGTAATCCCTTCAATACCACATCTTAGTGAAAGCAAAGAGTTTATCACCCTTATTTCTTAAGAAAACGTAGTCAACATATAAGCTTTATAGGCTTGCAACAATATGGATAGAAACGATAGCTAAACATGTGAAAACTGGTTATACGCTTCTGATCACAAATGATTGATGGACTCCTTCGAAGCATGACCTTTGTTTTGAGTTGTCATGAAGGAATAAGTCAACGATGGACTTTTATGGGCTTGTAATGTGGCTTGAAGACGATAGTTAAAGAAATAATTTTCAAGGACATTGCACCGAAGATCGCATTTTTCTCAAAATTGCCCTCATTTAGGACTCCAAGATCTTGGACTTTGTTTGACTTTTTATCATCACTCAACAGGGTCTTTCAGCATCAAATCTTTTTGCATTTTCTTTTGCATTCATTTCGCTCGTTTTTTTTTTCTTTTCCTTTTTTTCATAAGTGCCCTCGCGGGGTTTTACATGAAGAGCAGTGTCAACCTCACACCTAATTAATTCAGAAATACATTCAAAAAAATTTCTTGGCATCAGTATACGAACATCACTTGCCAATTAGAAAATTCCTTGACGGAGATATTGCAAAGAACATAAGTCAGGACTTTCGGCTTTTGTAATGGGGTCAGGTGGGGTGCTTAGAAAAGTTAAGGCTTGAAAGCGGATTTCAAAAAACGGTTTGAAAAATCCGAGATCGCATTGTTGCGCCAACCCTATTTTAGGGCTAAATCAGAATTTGCCCCAGTTTATGCTCAATTGAGGCTTTTTCTCTTTCATTTTCTTTCTTCTTTTGATTTTTCGGCCTTTTGCCATTCTTTTGAATTTTCACAAAATTTGCCCCAGTTTATTTTTGAACTGAGGTTCTCTTTTCTTCTTTTGATTTTGTTGCATTATCACTTTTTCACTTCTTCAAACTTGCCCCAGTGTGGGGTTTGCGATTCTCAGGGGTTGCCAAATGAAGTATTTTATTCTGAAGGTTCAAAAGGGATAACTAGGGATAAAATGTTTGACTGGTAAAGAAGAGGGTCTGACTTTTATTCCGTTCCTCACATTGACCCTGAAAGGAAACTTTCATTAATGCGAAATTTCTTGCATGTATCTGAATTAATTGACTGAGGAAGACACTTGTTCATCCCTAAGTGATCCGCCGGACAAAACTCGTCCTTTTCTCTTTTCTTTTCTTTTCAAAATTGAAACTCAGGTAGAATCAAATTTTCCCAATTTACGGTTCCCTTTCCCCTTTTTTCAAAATTCCCCAATGTGGGGTGCGATCATAAGTGTATTCGAAAAGAACCACCTAATTTGGCTAAAATGCAGCAAAGAAAAACACCAACATTCACTTGAGATGTCAACTAAAACATGTGAGAAAACATTTTAACTCTCGGACCACGGAGCAAGTAAAATTCTAGACCTCTACACGGGGAGCTCCAAGACAATATTATGCAAACATGAAGAGACTTGTGGTGAACATGCTCGCGTCAAGAGGAAATTAAGGGATGAAACAACACTACTGAAATGAATCAGCAAGTGGGCGACAAATGAGAAGACGGACAGCAATTTTCTTCATATACTTGGGAGGACGGGAGACCAACATGATGAAACAATCATAACCCAAAATGATATCTTTCAACGCAACAATGAAAGAATGAGACTTTTGAGCTGCCGTGTGACAAGTTTAAGGACTGCAGACTCCACGAACTGCGGACCGAACGTGATTTGGACAAGAAATGGTTTCAGCAAATATGGCATTGACCATTTTATGCAACAAGGAAAAAACCTTAAGGCACGCGGGTACAGAACTAGGTCATCATAAGAGGCTTGCAAGCAAGGAAAATCACAGAAAATTCGATCATCACAAGCATGCCAACTTCGGCAAGATTTTTCTGCATTTTCTGGGTTTCATTACCAGGCAAGTAGGTCATGCAAATCAGTTTCTAAACTAGCAAAAGATGTGCAACTTATACCCTTCACTTGAATCCACCACCAACCTTGCGAAAACATAAGCAAAACAGCAGCCATAGAAACATCAAAAAGATAGCAAACACGATAAAACTCATGAAGCCGAACCCGCGGCTAAAAATGCAACAGAAAACCACTATGAATCTTCACAGCTTATCCCATGCATTCAAGTTCATATGTCCAGAACCAAAGCCATCATTTTTAGCCAAAAACCCACACATTCTTTAACCCTTTATTGCTTATAGAAACCAAGCAGAGAAAAAAAATCAAAGCAGATTGAAGGGTCATGCAAATCTGACAACAGAGAGAAAATCTACGATTTGCTGGGCTTATTTATCACAAACATCAGCCATAGATCCCGAACCAAAAGCATCTCAAATTCATCATAAAAAACACCACCGAGGACTCCCAAACTATTGTCCATGCGTTCATCAACCGTAAATCAAACATAATCGACAGAAAAAATCCAATCTTGGCGTGAGTTCGTGACTGAAGTACCTTGGTGCAGATCTGCAGAAGGCGATGGAGGGCTGAAATGATGATGACGGAACCTCGACTTCAATGGCTACTGCAGCTTTTCCTTCCTTCGCCGCCTCTTTCGTTCACTCTCTCAAAGTCTTCCTCCCTTCTGATTTTTCTCAGCTACCCTCGCAGTTATCTCCCTCAGCCGTCAACCTTTTTGTGGCCTTATCCTCTCCGTTTTTCCTTTCTCACTCAGTCGTTCCTCAGCTCTCTCTCTCTCCCAGTTTCTGCTCCACCGTCGCTCTCCCTTCTCTGGTCTCTCTCCAGCTCTCTTTTTTCGGCACATTCTCTTTTTTATCAGCCGTCACCAACCCCCCACCGTCTCTGTTCTCCCCTCCAGCTTCATGGCTTTATATAGACATCAGCCACCCCTTAAACCTAGCATCTACGGTCCCCTCTTTCCTGCATTTTTCTGTGATCATCCGGGAGCCCTTGGATGGCTTTTGCTTCCTAAAATTTTTTAGTTGCCGGATGAAGGATCGGATGGCCTTGTACTATGCCAATCTAATGGAGCAAAATATCGGGCAAAAATGACCGGAAAACCCACTGGACAAAACTGCATTTTTGTTTCTTGCATGCTGCTATTTTCGCGTTCTTCTTCTTTTGCTTTCTCTTTTTTTTTTCTTTTTTTCTTTTGAGTAAATATCAGTAAACTAAAAGAAAATAAAGCATATTTTTTGTAAATGATTTTTCTTCTTTAATAAATTCTATGATAAAATGACTTAAAAATAAAAGTAAAAGACTAAAAGTAAATAAAACTAATAAAAAATAAAAATTAGAGTAAAAAAAAATACCCTGAAAATTTGGTGTCTACAGTTTGCCCCTCTTTGTCTGAGTTTTGAAAAAACTTGAGACAAAGAAGTAGACACCAAATACTCACCTGTGTTATTAGGCTGCAAACTATTTGAACGACTGCCGTCTCTGAAAATGAGGACTGACCTCTTTTAACCAAAATTGTAAAATGGGACTGACCCAGACGAAGAACTTAAAACGGGACTGACCTGAACAAGAAACTTAAAATCGGGAGTGACCCGAGGGGACTGACCCCAACATGAAATTAAAATCATGGAACTGACTCGAACAAAATTTAAAATCATGGGACTGACCCGAACAAAGCTTAAATCATGGGACTGGCCCGAACAAAATTTAAATCATGGGACTGGCCCGAACAAAATTTGAAATCATGGGAATGACCCGAACAAAATTTAAAATTATGGGACTGACCTGAACAAAGCTTAAATCATGGGACTGGACCGAACAAAATTTAAAATCATGGGACTGACCCGAACAAAGCTTAAAATCATGGGACTGGCCCGAACAAAATTTAAATGTGCTCACTAGTGGGACTGACCCATGTTTAGTGGCCGTGCAAAAGAAATGCTCACTAGTGGGACTGACCCAACGGCTAGTGGCGGTGTAAATGAAATGCACGCTAGTGGGACTGACCCATGTTTAGCGGCAATGAAAATGAAATGCACACTGGTGGGACTAACCCATGTTCAGTGGCGGTGTAAATGAAATGCACGCTAGTGGGTCTGACCCATGTTTAGCGGTAATGGAAATAAAATGCTCACTGGTGGGACTAACCCATGTTCAGTGGCAATGAAAATGAAATGCTCACTAGTGGGACTGACCCACGGCTAGTGGCAATGAAATGAAAGGCTCACTAGCGGGACTGACCCAACGGCTAGTGGCAATGCAAAATAAAATGCTCAGTGGCGATGCAAAATGAAATGCTGGTATGTATGAAGAAACTATATAAGATTTACTTGAAGAATCATCCAAAAATTTGCCCCAGTGATGAATTGGTTAGTGGGATTAAACCCAAGCCTGTCTTGAGAATTGGTCAGTGGGATTACACCCGAGCCTGCCTTTGACAAATTGGTCAGTGGGATTAAACCCAAGCCTGCATTGAGAATCGGTCAGTGGGACTAGACCCGAGTCTGTCTTGAGAATCTGTCAGGGGGATTAAACCCGAGCCTGCCTTGAGAATCAAAATACACACGTTAGTGAGATAAACTCAATGCTAACGGTGGCGGAATAGAAACGCACACGTTAGTGAGATAGACTCGATGCTAGCGGTGGCGAAATCGGTGAATTAAATGTGGTTATCAAGAATGGAAAATGGAAGGGTGCGCGGCGGGCGCTGAAATTTCATCAACAAGAAATTGAAATTTGTCAAGGAACAAGAAATTAAATTCAAATTTGATTTTTCAGAATCTTTTCAAAAATAATTTGCCCCCAGTTTTCACCAATTATTGCGCAACCGATCAATTGATTTGCATTGTGGCATGGTTGCTCCTCCTTGATTCGTAAGATTCTGACTTTCGCTTCTTCATCGATTTCAGCCACGGATACCTGCACAGGGGGCTTGCCAAAGTACAACATGCACTTTAAGATATTGCAACTATTACTCATGGAAAGAGCAGTGTGATTGATTTGAAAGTCTTGCTTGACTCTTTGACGAAATCCTCAAATAGACTAAAAAATTTGCCCCAGTGTGGGCTTATTTTACGAAATCTTACAAATAAAAATTTTGCCCCAGTGTGAGCCCATTTGATTGGGAAAATTGGTTTGGATGCCTCTCCATTTATTTGAACAAAGTAAGAAATTGTGCTTCCTATATAATGGGAAGAAATTTGAACATCTTGCTTAAACTCATACAGAAAATTTCATGATGAATTTCTCAAAATAACGCCAAATTACAAAAGATTTCTTCCTCACTTTAGCACCGATGCTTTGGGTAATGGGTCACCATTTCCAGTTGGTTCATCTTTCAGGACCAATCAAGTGACTTTATTTCTGATTCTGAGGTGGCTAAGGAAATGGGAGGTCAAGATTTGTCTTGTTCTTGTGCCCAAATTGTATGTAATCCCTTCAATACCACATCTTAGTGAAAGCAAAGAGTTTATCACCCTTATTTCTTAAGAAAACGTAGTCAACATATAAGCTTTATAGGCTTGCAACAATATGGATAGAAACGATAGCTAAACATGTGAAAACTGGTTATACGCTTCTGATCACAAATGATTGATGGACTCCTTCGAAGCATGACCTTTGTTTTGAGTTGTCATGAAGGAATAAGTCAACGATGGACTTTTATGGGCTTGTAATGTGGCTTGAAGACGATAGTTAAAGAAATAATTTTCAAGGACATTGCACCGAAGATCGCATTTTTCTCAAAATTGCCCTCATTTAGGACTCCAAGATCTTGGACTTTGTTTGACTTTTTATCATCACTCAACAGGGTCTTTCAGCATCAAATCTTTTTGCATTTTCTTTTGCATTCATTTCGCTCGTTTTTTTTTTCTTTTCCTTTTTTTCATAAGTGCCCTCGCGGGGTTTTACATGAAGAGCAGTGTCAACCTCACACCTAATTAATTCAGAAATACATTCAAAAAAATTTCTTGGCATCAGTATACGAACATCACTTGCCAATTAGAAAATTCCTTGACGGAGATATTGCAAAGAACATAAGTCAGGACTTTCGGCTTTTGTAATGGGGTCAGGTGGGGTGCTTAGAAAAGTTAAGGCTTGAAAGCGGATTTCAAAAAACGGTTTGAAAAATCCGAGATCGCATTGTTGCGCCAACCCTATTTTAGGGCTAAATCAGAATTTGCCCCAGTTTATGCTCAATTGAGGCTTTTTCTCTTTCATTTTCTTTCTTCTTTTGATTTTTCGGCCTTTTGCCATTCTTTTGAATTTTCACAAAATTTGCCCCAGTTTATTTTTGAACTGAGGTTCTCTTTTCTTCTTTTGATTTTGTTGCATTATCACTTTTTCACTTCTTCAAACTTGCCCCAGTGTGGGGTTTGCGATTCTCAGGGGTTGCCAAATGAAGTATTTTATTCTGAAGGTTCAAAAGGGATAACTAGGGATAAAATGTTTGACTGGTAAAGAAGAGGGTCTGACTTTTATTCCGTTCCTCACATTGACCCTGAAAGGAAACTTTCATTAATGCGAAATTTCTTGCATGTATCTGAATTAATTGACTGAGGAAGACACTTGTTCATCCCTAAGTGATCCGCCGGACAAAACTCGTCCTTTTCTCTTTTCTTTTCTTTTCAAAATTGAAACTCAGGTAGAATCAAATTTTCCCAATTTACGGTTCCCTTTCCCCTTTTTTCAAAATTCCCCAATGTGGGGTGCGATCATAAGTGTATTCGAAAAGAACCACCTAATTTGGCTAAAATGCAGCAAAGAAAAACACCAACATTCACTTGAGATGTCAACTAAAACATGTGAGAAAACATTTTAACTCTCGGACCACGGAGCAAGTAAAATTCTAGACCTCTACACGGGGAGCTCCAAGACAATATTATGCAAACATGAAGAGACTTGTGGTGAACATGCTCGCGTCAAGAGGAAATTAAGGGATGAAACAACACTACTGAAATGAATCAGCAAGTGGGCGACAAATGAGAAGACGGACAGCAATTTTCTTCATATACTTGGGAGGACGGGAGACCAACATGATGAAACAATCATAACCCAAAATGATATCTTTCAACGCAACAATGAAAGAATGAGACTTTTGAGCTGCCGTGTGACAAGTTTAAGGACTGCAGACTCCACGAACTGCGGACCGAACGTGATTTGGACAAGAAATGGTTTCAGCAAATATGGCATTGACCATTTTATGCAACAAGGAAAAAACCTTAAGGCACGCGGGTACAGAACTAGGTCATCATAAGAGGCTTGCAAGCAAGGAAAATCACAGAAAATTCGATCATCACAAGCATGCCAACTTCGGCAAGATTTTTCTGCATTTTCTGGGTTTCATTACCAGGCAAGTAGGTCATGCAAATCAGTTTCTAAACTAGCAAAAGATGTGCAACTTATACCCTTCACTTGAATCCACCACCAACCTTGCGAAAACATAAGCAAAACAGCAGCCATAGAAACATCAAAAAGATAGCAAACACGATAAAACTCATGAAGCCGAACCCGCGGCTAAAAATGCAACAGAAAACCACTATGAATCTTCACAGCTTATCCCATGCATTCAAGTTCATATGTCCAGAACCAAAGCCATCATTTTTAGCCAAAAACCCACACATTCTTTAACCCTTTATTGCTTATAGAAACCAAGCAGAGAAAAAAAATCAAAGCAGATTGAAGGGTCATGCAAATCTGACAACAGAGAGAAAATCTACGATTTGCTGGGCTTATTTATCACAAACATCAGCCATAGATCCCGAACCAAAAGCATCTCAAATTCATCATAAAAAACACCACCGAGGACTCCCAAACTATTGTCCATGCGTTCATCAACCGTAAATCAAACATAATCGACAGAAAAAATCCAATCTTGGCGTGAGTTCGTGACTGAAGTACCTTGGTGCAGATCTGCAGAAGGCGATGGAGGGCTGAAATGATGATGACGGAACCTCGACTTCAATGGCTACTGCAGCTTTTCCTTCCTTCGCCGCCTCTTTCGTTCACTCTCTCAAAGTCTTCCTCCCTTCTGATTTTTCTCAGCTACCCTCGCAGTTATCTCCCTCAGCCGTCAACCTTTTTGTGGCCTTATCCTCTCCGTTTTTCCTTTCTCACTCAGTCGTTCCTCAGCTCTCTCTCTCTCCCAGTTTCTGCTCCACCGTCGCTCTCCCTTCTCTGGTCTCTCTCCAGCTCTCTTTTTTCGGCACATTCTCTTTTTTATCAGCCGTCACCAACCCCCCACCGTCCCTGTTCTCCCCTCCAGCTTCATGGCTTTATATAGACATCAGCCACCCCTTAAACCTAGCATCTACGGTCCCCTCTTTCCTGCATTTTTCTGTGATCATCCGGGAGCCCTTGGATGGCTTTTGCTTCCTAAAATTTTTTAGTTGCCGGATGAAGGATCGGATGGCCTTGTACTATGCCAATCTAATGGAGCAAAATATCGGGCAAAAATGACCGGAAAACCCACTGGACAAAACTGCATTTTTGTTTCTTGCATGCTGCTATTTTCGCGTTCTTCTTCTTTTGCTTTCTCTTTTTTTTTTCTTTTTTTCTTTTGAGTAAATATCAGTAAACTAAAAGAAAATAAAGCATATTTTTTGTAAATGATTTTTCTTCTTTAATAAATTCTATGATAAAATGACTTAAAAATAAAAGTAAAAGACTAAAAGTAAATAAAACTAATAAAAAATAAAAATTAGAGTAAAAAAAAATACCCTGAAAATTTGGTGTCTACAGTTTGCCCCTCTTTGTCTGAGTTTTGAAAAAACTTGAGACAAAGAAGTAGACACCAAATACTCACCTGTGTTATTAGGCTGCAAACTATTTGAACGACTGCCGTCTCTGAAAATGAGGACTGACCTCTTTTAACCAAAATTGTAAAATGGGACTGACCCAGACGAAGAACTTAAAACGGGACTGACCTGAACAAGAAACTTAAAATCGGGAGTGACCCGAGGGGACTGACCCCAACATGAAATTAAAATCATGGAACTGACTCGAACAAAATTTAAAATCATGGGACTGACCCGAACAAAGCTTAAATCATGGGACTGGCCCGAACAAAATTTAAATCATGGGACTGGCCCGAACAAAATTTGAAATCATGGGAATGACCCGAACAAAATTTAAAATTATGGGACTGACCTGAACAAAGCTTAAATCATGGGACTGGACCGAACAAAATTTAAAATCATGGGACTGACCCGAACAAAGCTTAAAATCATGGGACTGGCCCGAACAAAATTTAAATGTGCTCACTAGTGGGACTGACCCATGTTTAGTGGCCGTGCAAAAGAAATGCTCACTAGTGGGACTGACCCAACGGCTAGTGGCGGTGTAAATGAAATGCACGCTAGTGGGACTGACCCATGTTTAGCGGCAATGAAAATGAAATGCACACTGGTGGGACTAACCCATGTTCAGTGGCGGTGTAAATGAAATGCACGCTAGTGGGTCTGACCCATGTTTAGCGGTAATGGAAATAAAATGCTCACTGGTGGGACTAACCCATGTTCAGTGGCAATGAAAATGAAATGCTCACTAGTGGGACTGACCCACGGCTAGTGGCAATGAAATGAAAGGCTCACTAGCGGGACTGACCCAACGGCTAGTGGCAATGCAAAATAAAATGCTCAGTGGCGATGCAAAATGAAATGCTGGTATGTATGAAGAAACTATATAAGATTTACTTGAAGAATCATCCAAAAATTTGCCCCAGTGATGAATTGGTTAGTGGGATTAAACCCAAGCCTGTCTTGAGAATTGGTCAGTGGGATTACACCCGAGCCTGCCTTTGACAAATTGGTCAGTGGGATTAAACCCAAGCCTGCATTGAGAATCGGTCAGTGGGACTAGACCCGAGTCTGTCTTGAGAATCTGTCAGGGGGATTAAACCCGAGCCTGCCTTGAGAATCAAAATACACACGTTAGTGAGATAAACTCAATGCTAACGGTGGCGGAATAGAAACGCACACGTTAGTGAGATAGACTCGATGCTAGCGGTGGCGAAATCGGTGAATTAAATGTGGTTATCAAGAATGGAAAATGGAAGGGTGCGCGGCGGGCGCTGAAATTTCATCAACAAGAAATTGAAATTTGTCAAGGAACAAGAAATTAAATTCAAATTTGATTTTTCAGAATCTTTTCAAAAATAATTTGCCCCCAGTTTTCACCAATTATTGCGCAACCGATCAATTGATTTGCATTGTGGCATGGTTGCTCCTCCTTGATTCGTAAGATTCTGACTTTCGCTTCTTCATCGATTTCAGCCACGGATACCTGCACAGGGGGCTTGCCAAAGTACAACATGCACTTTAAGATATTGCAACTATTACTCATGGAAAGAGCAGTGTGATTGATTTGAAAGTCTTGCTTGACTCTTTGACGAAATCCTCAAATAGACTAAAAAATTTGCCCCAGTGTGGGCTTATTTTACGAAATCTTACAAATAAAAATTTTGCCCCAGTGTGAGCCCATTTGATTGGGAAAATTGGTTTGGATGCCTCTCCATTTATTTGAACAAAGTAAGAAATTGTGCTTCCTATATAATGGGAAGAAATTTGAACATCTTGCTTAAACTCATACAGAAAATTTCATGATGAATTTCTCAAAATAACGCCAAATTACAAAAGATTTCTTCCTCACTTTAGCACCGATGCTTTGGGTAATGGGTCACCATTTCCAGTTGGTTCATCTTTCAGGACCAATCAAGTGACTTTATTTCTGATTCTGAGGTGGCTAAGGAAATGGGAGGTCAAGATTTGTCTTGTTCTTGTGCCCAAATTGTATGTAATCCCTTCAATACCACATCTTAGTGAAAGCAAAGAGTTTATCACCCTTATTTCTTAAGAAAACGTAGTCAACATATAAGCTTTATAGGCTTGCAACAATATGGATAGAAACGATAGCTAAACATGTGAAAACTGGTTATACGCTTCTGATCACAAATGATTGATGGACTCCTTCGAAGCATGACCTTTGTTTTGAGTTGTCATGAAGGAATAAGTCAACGATGGACTTTTATGGGCTTGTAATGTGGCTTGAAGACGATAGTTAAAGAAATAATTTTCAAGGACATTGCACCGAAGATCGCATTTTTCTCAAAATTGCCCTCATTTAGGACTCCAAGATCTTGGACTTTGTTTGACTTTTTATCATCACTCAACAGGGTCTTTCAGCATCAAATCTTTTTGCATTTTCTTTTGCATTCATTTCGCTCGTTTTTTTTTTCTTTTCCTTTTTTTCATAAGTGCCCTCGCGGGGTTTTACATGAAGAGCAGTGTCAACCTCACACCTAATTAATTCAGAAATACATTCAAAAAAATTTCTTGGCATCAGTATACGAACATCACTTGCCAATTAGAAAATTCCTTGACGGAGATATTGCAAAGAACATAAGTCAGGACTTTCGGCTTTTGTAATGGGGTCAGGTGGGGTGCTTAGAAAAGTTAAGGCTTGAAAGCGGATTTCAAAAAACGGTTTGAAAAATCCGAGATCGCATTGTTGCGCCAACCCTATTTTAGGGCTAAATCAGAATTTGCCCCAGTTTATGCTCAATTGAGGCTTTTTCTCTTTCATTTTCTTTCTTCTTTTGATTTTTCGGCCTTTTGCCATTCTTTTGAATTTTCACAAAATTTGCCCCAGTTTATTTTTGAACTGAGGTTCTCTTTTCTTCTTTTGATTTTGTTGCATTATCACTTTTTCACTTCTTCAAACTTGCCCCAGTGTGGGGTTTGCGATTCTCAGGGGTTGCCAAATGAAGTATTTTATTCTGAAGGTTCAAAAGGGATAACTAGGGATAAAATGTTTGACTGGTAAAGAAGAGGGTCTGACTTTTATTCCGTTCCTCACATTGACCCTGAAAGGAAACTTTCATTAATGCGAAATTTCTTGCATGTATCTGAATTAATTGACTGAGGAAGACACTTGTTCATCCCTAAGTGATCCGCCGGACAAAACTCGTCCTTTTCTCTTTTCTTTTCTTTTCAAAATTGAAACTCAGGTAGAATCAAATTTTCCCAATTTACGGTTCCCTTTCCCCTTTTTTCAAAATTCCCCAATGTGGGGTGCGATCATAAGTGTATTCGAAAAGAACCACCTAATTTGGCTAAAATGCAGCAAAGAAAAACACCAACATTCACTTGAGATGTCAACTAAAACATGTGAGAAAACATTTTAACTCTCGGACCACGGAGCAAGTAAAATTCTAGACCTCTACACGGGGAGCTCCAAGACAATATTATGCAAACATGAAGAGACTTGTGGTGAACATGCTCGCGTCAAGAGGAAATTAAGGGATGAAACAACACTACTGAAATGAATCAGCAAGTGGGCGACAAATGAGAAGACGGACAGCAATTTTCTTCATATACTTGGGAGGACGGGAGACCAACATGATGAAACAATCATAACCCAAAATGATATCTTTCAACGCAACAATGAAAGAATGAGACTTTTGAGCTGCCGTGTGACAAGTTTAAGGACTGCAGACTCCACGAACTGCGGACCGAACGTGATTTGGACAAGAAATGGTTTCAGCAAATATGGCATTGACCATTTTATGCAACAAGGAAAAAACCTTAAGGCACGCGGGTACAGAACTAGGTCATCATAAGAGGCTTGCAAGCAAGGAAAATCACAGAAAATTCGATCATCACAAGCATGCCAACTTCGGCAAGATTTTTCTGCATTTTCTGGGTTTCATTACCAGGCAAGTAGGTCATGCAAATCAGTTTCTAAACTAGCAAAAGATGTGCAACTTATACCCTTCACTTGAATCCACCACCAACCTTGCGAAAACATAAGCAAAACAGCAGCCATAGAAACATCAAAAAGATAGCAAACACGATAAAACTCATGAAGCCGAACCCGCGGCTAAAAAGCTTCATGGCTTTATATAGACATCAGCCACCCCTTAAACCTAGCATCTACGGTCCCCTCTTTCCTGCATTTTTCTGTGATCATCCGGGAGCCCTTGGATGGCTTTTGCTTCCTAAAATTTTTTAGTTGCCGGATGAAGGATCGGATGGCCTTGTACTATGCCAATCTAATGGAGCAAAATATCGGGCAAAAATGACCGGAAAACCCACTGGACAAAACTGCATTTTTGTTTCTTGCATGCTGCTATTTTCGCGTTCTTCTTCTTTTGCTTTCTCTTTTTTTTTTCTTTTTTTCTTTTGAGTAAATATCAGTAAACTAAAAGAAAATAAAGCATATTTTTTGTAAATGATTTTTCTTCTTTAATAAATTCTATGATAAAATGACTTAAAAATAAAAGTAAAAGACTAAAAGTAAATAAAACTAATAAAAAATAAAAATTAGAGTAAAAAAAAATACCCTGAAAATTTGGTGTCTACAGTTTGCCCCTCTTTGTCTGAGTTTTGAAAAAACTTGAGACAAAGAAGTAGACACCAAATACTCACCTGTGTTATTAGGCTGCAAACTATTTGAACGACTGCCGTCTCTGAAAATGAGGACTGACCTCTTTTAACCAAAATTGTAAAATGGGACTGACCCAGACGAAGAACTTAAAACGGGACTGACCTGAACAAGAAACTTAAAATCGGGAGTGACCCGAGGGGACTGACCCCAACATGAAATTAAAATCATGGAACTGACTCGAACAAAATTTAAAATCATGGGACTGACCCGAACAAAGCTTAAATCATGGGACTGGCCCGAACAAAATTTAAATCATGGGACTGGCCCGAACAAAATTTGAAATCATGGGAATGACCCGAACAAAATTTAAAATTATGGGACTGACCTGAACAAAGCTTAAATCATGGGACTGGACCGAACAAAATTTAAAATCATGGGACTGACCCGAACAAAGCTTAAAATCATGGGACTGGCCCGAACAAAATTTAAATGTGCTCACTAGTGGGACTGACCCATGTTTAGTGGCCGTGCAAAAGAAATGCTCACTAGTGGGACTGACCCAACGGCTAGTGGCGGTGTAAATGAAATGCACGCTAGTGGGACTGACCCATGTTTAGCGGCAATGAAAATGAAATGCACACTGGTGGGACTAACCCATGTTCAGTGGCGGTGTAAATGAAATGCACGCTAGTGGGTCTGACCCATGTTTAGCGGTAATGAAAATAAAATGCTCACTGGTGGGACTAACCCATATTCAGTGGCAATGAAAATGAAATGCTCACTAGTGGGACTGACCCACGGCTAGTGGCAATGAAATGAAAGGCTCACTAGCGGGACTGACCCAACGGCTAGTGGCAATGCAAAATAAAATGCTCAGTGGCGATGCAAAATGAAATGCTGGTATGTATGAAGAAACTATATAAGATTTACTTGAAGAATCATCCAAAAATTTGCCCCAGTGATGAATTGGTTAGTGGGATTAAACCCAAGCCTGTCTTGAGAATTGGTCAGTGGGATTACACCCGAGCCTGCCTTTGACAAATTGGTCAGTGGGATTAAACCCAAGCCTGCATTGAGAATCGGTCAGTGGGACTAGACCCGAGTCTGTCTTGAGAATCTGTCAGGGGGATTAAACCCGAGCCTGCCTTGAGAATCAAAATACACACGTTAGTGAGATAAACTCAATGCTAACGGTAGCGGAATAGAAACGCACACGTTAGTGAGATAGACTCGATGCTAGCGGTGGCGAAATCGGTGAATTAAATGTGGTTATCAAGAATGGAAAATGGAAGGGTGCGCGGCGGGCGCTGAAATTTCATCAACAAGAAATTGAAATTTGTCAAGGAACAAGAAATTAAATTCAAATTTGATTTTTCAGAATCTTTTCAAAAATAATTTGCCCCCAGTTTTCACCAATTATTGCGCAACCGATCAATTGATTTGCATTGTGGCATGGTTGCTCCTCCTTGATTCGTAAGATTCTGACTTTCGCTTCTTCATCGATTTCAGCCACGGATACCTGCACAGGGGGCTTGCCAAAGTACAACATGCACTTTAAGATATTGCAACTATTACTCATGGAAAGAGCAGTGTGATTGATTTGAAAGTCTTGCTTGACTCTTTGACGAAATCCTCAAATAGACTAAAAAATTTGCCCCAGTGTGGGCTTATTTTACGAAATCTTACAAATAAAAATTTTGCCCCAGTGTGAGCCCATTTGATTGGGAAAATTGGTTTGGATGCCTCTCCATTTATTTGAACAAAGTAAGAAATTGTACTTCCTATATAATGGGAAGAAATTTGAACATCTTGCTTAAACTCATACAGAAAATTTCATGATGAATTTCTCAAAATAACGCCAAATTACAAAAGATTTCTTCCTCACTTTAGCACCGATGCTTTGGGTAATGGGTCACCATTTCCAGTTGGTTCATCTTTCAGGACCAATCAAGTGACTTTATTTCTGATTCTGAGGTGGCTAAGGAAATGGGAGGTCAAGATTTGTCTTGTTCTTGTGCCCAAATTGTATGTAATCCCTTCAATACCACATCTTAGTGAAAGCAAAGAGTTTATCACCCTTATTTCTTAAGAAAACGTAGTCAACATATAAGCTTTATAGGCTTGCAACAATATGGATAGAAACGATAGCTAAACATGTGAAAACTGGTTATACGCTTCTGATCACAAATGATTGATGGACTCCTTCGAAGCATGACCTTTGTTTTGAGTTGTCATGAAGGAATAAGTCAACGATGGACTTTTATGGGCTTGTAATGTGGCTTGAAGACGATAGTTAAAGAAATAATTTTCAAGGACATTGCACCGAAGATCGCATTTTTCTCAAAATTGCCCTCATTTAGGACTCCAAGATCTTGGACTTTGTTTGACTTTTTATCATCACTCAACAGGGTCTTTCAGCATCAAATCTTTTTGCATTTTCTTTTGCATTCATTTCGCTCGTTTTTTTTTTCTTTTCCTTTTTTTCATAAGTGCCCTCGCGGGGTTTTACATGAAGAGCAGTGTCAACCTCACACCTAATTAATTCAGAAATACATTCAAAAAAATTTCTTGGCATCAGTATACGAACATCACTTGCCAATTAGAAAATTCCTTGACGGAGATATTGCAAAGAACATAAGTCAGGACTTTCGACTTTTGTAATGGGGTCAGGTGGGGTGCTTAGAAAAGTTAAGGCTTGAAAGCGGATTTCAAAAAACGGTTTGAAAAATCCGAGATCGCATTGTTGCGCCAACCCTATTTTAGGGCTAAATCAGAATTTGCCCCAGTTTATGCTCAATTGAGGCTTTTTCTCTTTCATTTTCTTTCTTCTTTTGATTTTTCGGCCTTTTGCCATTCTTTTGAATTTTCACAAAATTTGCCCCAGTTTATTTTTGAACTGAGGTTCTCTTTTCTTCTTTTGATTTTGTTGCATTATCACTTTTTCACTTCTTCAAACTTGCCCCAGTGTGGGGTTTGCGATTCTCAGGGGTTGCCA
The DNA here is from genome assembly GCF_036785885.1 of Coffea arabica. Lineage (NCBI taxonomy): Eukaryota > Viridiplantae > Streptophyta > Magnoliopsida > Gentianales > Rubiaceae > Coffea > Coffea arabica. Next base: position 20,100,396 of record NC_092321.1, read on the forward strand.
AATGAAGTATTTTATTCTGAAGGTTCAAAAGGGACACCTAGGGATAAAATGTTTGACTGGTAAAGAAGAGGGTCTGACTTTTATTCCGTTCCTCACATTGACCCTGAAAGGAAACTTTCATTAATGCGAAATTTCTTGCATGTATCTGAATTAATTGACTGAGGAAGACACTTGTTCATCCCTAAGTGATCCGCCGGACAAAACTCGTCCTTTTCTCTTTTCTTTTCTTTTCAAAAGTGAAACTCAGGTAGAATCAAATTTTCCCAATTTACGGTTCCCTTTCCCCTTTTTTCAAAATTCCCCAATGTGGGGTGCGATCATAAGTGTATTCGAAAAGAACCACCTAATTTGGCTAAAATGCAGCAAAGAAAAACACCAACATTCACTTGAGATGTCAACTAAAACATGTGAGAAAACATTTTAACTCTCGGACCACGGAGCAAGTAAAATTCTAGACCTCTACTCGGGGAGCTCCAAGACAATATTATGCAAACATGAAGAGACTTGTGGTGAACATGCTCGCGTCAAGAGGAAATTAAGAGATGAAACAACACTACTGAAATGAATCAGCAAGTGGGCGACAAATGAGAAGACGGACAGCAATTTTCTTCATATACTTGGGAGGACGGGAGACCAACATGATGAAACAATCATAACCCAAAATGATATCTTTCAACGCAACAATGAAAGAATGAGACTTTTGAGCTGCCGTGTGACAAGTTTAAGGACTGCAGACTCCACGAACTGCGGACCGAACGTGATTTGGACAAGAAATGGTTTCAGCAAATATGGCATTGACCATTTTATGCAACAAGGAAAAAACCTTAAGGCACGCGGGTACAGAACTAGGTCATCATAAGAGGCTTGCAAGCAAGGAAAATCACAGAAAATTCGATCATCACAAGCATGCCAACTTCGGCAAGATTTTTCTGCATTTTCTGGGTTTCATTACCAGGCAAGTAGGTCATGCAAATCAGTTTCTAAACTAGCAAAAGATGTGCAACTTATACCCTTCACTTGAATCCACCACCAATCTTGCGAAAACATAAGCAAAACAGCAGCCATAGAAACATCAAAAAGATAGCAAACACGATAAAACTCATGAAGCCGAACCCGCGGCTAAAAATGCAACAGAAAACCACTATGAATCTTCACAGCTTATCCCATGCATTCAAGTTCATATGTCCAGAACCAAAGCCATCATTTTTAGCCAAAAACCCACACATTCTTTAACCCTTTATTGCTTATAGAAACCAAGCAGAGAAAAAAAATCAAAGCAGATTGAAGGGTCATGCAAATCTGACAACAGAGAGAAAATCTACGATTTGCTGGGCTTATTTATCACAAACATCAGCCATAGATCCCGAACCAAAAGCATCTCAAATTCATCATAAAAAACACCACCGAGGACTCCCAAACTATTGTCCATGCGTTCATCAACCGTAAATCAAACATAATCGACAGAAAAAATCCAATCTTGGCGTGAGTTCGTGACTGAAGTACCTTGGTGCAGATCTGCAGAAGGCGATGGAGGGCTGAAATGATGATGACGGAACCTCGACTTCAATGGCTACTGCAGCTTTTCCTTCCTTCGCCGCCTCTTTCGTTCACTCTCTCAAAGTCTTCCTCCCTTCTGATTTTTCTCAGCTACCCTCGCAGTTATCTCCCTCAGCCGTCAACCTTTTTGTGGCCTTATCCTCTCCGTTTTTCCTTTCTCACTCAGTCGTTCCTCAGCTCTCTCTCTCTCCCAGTTTCTGCTCCACCGTCGCTCTCCCTTCTCTGGTCTCTCTCCAGCTCTCTTTTTTCGGCACATTCTCTTTTTTATCAGCCGTCACCAACCCCCCACCGTCTCTGTTCTCCCCTCCAGCTTCATGGCTTTATATAGACATCAGCCACCCCTTAAACCTAGCATCTACGGTCCCCTCTTTCCTGCATTTTTCTGTGATCATCCGGGAGCCCTTGGATGGCTTTTGCTTCCTAAAATTTTTTAGTTGCCGGATGAAGGATCGGATGGCCTTGTACTATGCCAATCTAATGGAGCAAAATATCGGGCAAAAATGACCGGAAAACCCACTGGACAAAACTGCATTTTTGTTTCTTGCATGCTGCTATTTTCGCGTTCTTCTTCTTTTGCTTTCTCTTTTTTTTTTCTTTTTTTCTTTTGAGTAAATATCAGTAAACTAAAAGAAAATAAAGCATATTTTTTGTAAATGATTTTTCTTCTTTAATAAATTCTATGATAAAATGACTTAAAAATAAAAGTAAAAGACTAAAAGTAAATAAAACTAATAAAAAATAAAAATTAGAGTAAAAAAAAATACCCTGAAAATTTGGTGTCTACAGTTTGCCCCTCTTTGTCTGAGTTTTGAAAAAACTTGAGACAAAGAAGTAGACACCAAATACTCACCTGTGTTATTAGGCTGCAAACTATTTGAACGACTGCCGTCTCTGAAAATGAGGACTGACCTCTTTTAACCAAAATTGTAAAATGGGACTGACCCAGACGAAGAACTTAAAACGGGACTGACCTGAACAAGAAACTTAAAATCGGGAGTGACCCGAGGGGACTGACCCCAACATGAAATTAAAATCATGGAACTGACTCGAACAAAATTTAAAATCATGGGACTGACCCGAACAAAGCTTAAATCATGGGACTGGCCCGAACAAAATTTAAATCATGGGACTGGCCCGAACAAAATTTGAAATCATGGGAATGACCCGAACAAAATTTAAAATTATGGGACTGACCTGAACAAAGCTTAAATCATGGGACTGGACCGAACAAAATTTAAAATCATGGGACTGACCCGAACAAAGCTTAAAATCATGGGACTGGCCCGAACAAAATTTAAATGTGCTCACTAGTGGGACTGACCCATGTTTAGTGGCCGTGCAAAAGAAATGCTCACTAGTGGGACTGACCCAACGGCTAGTGGCGGTGTAAATGAAATGCACGCTAGTGGGACTGACCCATGTTTAGCGGCAATGAAAATGAAATGCACACTGGTGGGACTAACCCATGTTCAGTGGCGGTGTAAATGAAATGCACGCTAGTGGGTCTGACCCATGTTTAGCGGTAATGAAAATAAAATGCTCACTGGTGGGACTAACCCATGTTCAGTGGCAATGAAAATGAAATGCTCACTAGTGGGACTGACCCACGGCTAGTGGCAATGAAATGAAAGGCTCACTAGCGGGACTGACCCAACGGCTAGTGGCAATGCAAAATAAAATGCTCAGTGGCGATGCAAAATGAAATGCTGGTATGTATGAAGAAACTATATAAGATTTACTTGAAGAATCATCCAAAAATTTGCCCCAGTGATGAATTGGTTAGTGGGATTAAACCCAAGCCTGTCTTGAGAATTGGTCAGTGGGATTACACCCGAGCCTGCCTTTGACAAATTGGTCAGTGGGATTAAACCCAAGCCTGCATTGAGAATCGGTCAGTGGGACTAGACCCGAGTCTGTCTTGAGAATCTGTCAGGGGGATTAAACCCGAGCCTGCCTTGAGAATCAAAATACACACGTTAGTGAGATAAACTCAATGCTAACGGTGGCGGAATAGAAACGCACACGTTAGTGAGATAGACTCGATGCTAGCGGTGGCGAAATCGGTGAATTAAATGTGGTTATCAAGAATGGAAAATGGAAGGGTGCGCGGCGGGCGCTGAAATTTCATCAACAAGAAATTGAAATTTGTCAAGGAACAAGAAATTAAATTCAAATTTGATTTTTCAGAATCTTTTCAAAAATAATTTGCCCCCAGTTTTCACCAATTATTGCGCAACCGATCAATTGATTTGCATTGTGGCATGGTTGCTCCTCCTTGATTCGTAAGATTCTGACTTTCGCTTCTTCATCGATTTCAGCCACGGATACCTGCACAGGGGGCTTGCCAAAGTACAACATGCACTTTAAGATATTGCAACTATTACTCATGGAAAGAGCAGTGTGATTGATTTGAAAGTCTTGCTTGACTCTTTGACGAAATCCTCAAATAGACTAAAAAATTTGCCCCAGTGTGGGCTTATTTTACGAAATCTTACAAATAAAAATTTTGCCCCAGTGTGAGCCCATTTGATTGGGAAAATTGGTTTGGATGCCTCTCCATTTATTTGAACAAAGTAAGAAATTGTGCTTCCTATATAATGGGAAGAAATTTGAACATCTTGCTTAAACTCATACAGAAAATTTCATGATGAATTTCTCAAAATAACGCCAAATTACAAAAGATTTCTTCCTCACTTTAGCACCGATGCTTTGGGTAATGGGTCACCATTTCCAGTTGGTTCATCTTTCAGGACCAATCAAGTGACTTTATTTCTGATTCTGAGGTGGCTAAGGAAATGGGAGGTCAAGATTTGTCTTGTTCTTGTGCCCAAATTGTATGTAATCCCTTCAATACCACATCTTAGTGAAAGCAAAGAGTTTATCACCCTTATTTCTTAAGAAAACGTAGTCAACATATAAGCTTTATAGGCTTGCAACAATATGGATAGAAACGATAGCTAAACATGTGAAAACTGGTTATACGCTTCTGATCACAAATGATTGATGGACTCCTTCGAAGCATGACCTTTGTTTTGAGTTGTCATGAAGGAATAAGTCAACGATGGACTTTTATGGGCTTGTAATGTGGCTTGAAGACGATAGTTAAAGAAATAATTTTCAAGGACATTGCACCGAAGATCGCATTTTTCTCAAAATTGCCCTCATTTAGGACTCCAAGATCTTGGACTTTGTTTGACTTTTTATCATCACTCAACAGGGTCTTTCAGCATCAAATCTTTTTGCATTTTCTTTTGCATTCATTTCGCTCGTTTTTTTTTTCTTTTCCTTTTTTTCATAAGTGCCCTCGCGGGGTTTTACATGAAGAGCAGTGTCAACCTCACACCTAATTAATTCAGAAATACATTCAAAAAAATTTCTTGGCATCAGTATACGAACATCACTTGCCAATTAGAAAATTCCTTGACGGAGATATTGCAAAGAACATAAGTCAGGACTTTCGGCTTTTGTAATGGGGTCAGGTGGGGTGTTTAGAAAAGTTAAGGCTTGAAAGCGGATTTCAAAAAACGGTTTGAAAAATCCGAGATCGCATTGTTGCGCCAACCCTATTTTAGGGCTAAATCAGAATTTGCCCCAGTTTATGCTCAATTGAGGCTTTTTCTCTTTCATTTTCTTTCTTCTTTTGATTTTTCGGCCTTTTGCCATTCTTTTGAATTTTCACAAAATTTGCCCCAGTTTATTTTTGAACTGAGGTTCTCTTTTCTTCTTTTGATTTTGTTGCATTATCACTTTTTCACTTCTTCAAACTTGCCCCAGTGTGGGGTTTGCGATTCTCAGGGGTTGCCAAATGAAGTATTTTATTCTGAAGGTTCAAAAGGGACACCTAGGGATAAAATGTTTGACTGGTAAAGAAGAGGGTCTGACTTTTATTCCGTTCCTCACATTGACCCTGAAAGGAAACTTTCATTAATGCGAAATTTCTTACATGTATCTGAATTAATTGACTGAGGAAGACACTTGTTCATCCCTAAGTGATCCGCCGGACAAAACTCGTCCTTTTCTCTTTTCTTTTCTTTTCAAAATTGAAACTCAGGTAGAATCAAATTTTCCCAATTTACGGTTCCCTTTCCCCTTTTTTCAAAATTCCCCAATGTGGGGTGCGATCATAAGTGTATTCGAAAAGAACCACCTAATTTGGCTAAAATGCAGCAAAGAAAAACACCAACATTCACTTGAGATGTCAACTAAAACATGTGAGAAAACATTTTAACTCTCGGACCACGGAGCAAGTAAAATTCTAGACCTCTACACGGGGAGCTCCAAGACAATATTATGCAAACATGAAGAGACTTGTGGTGAACATGCTCGCGTCAAGAGGAAATTAAGGGATGAAACAACACTACTGAAATGAATCAGCAAGTGGGCGACAAATGAGAAGACGGACAGCAATTTTCTTCATATACTTGGGAGGACGGGAGACCAACATGATGAAACAATCATAACCCAAAATGATATCTTTCAACGCAACAATGAAAGAATGAGACTTTTGAGCTGCCGTGTGACAAGTTTAAGGACTGCAGACTCCACGAACTGCGGACCGAACGTGATTTGGACAAGAAATGGTTTCAGCAAATATGGCATTGACCATTTTATGCAACAAGGAAAAAACCTTAAGGCACGCGGGTACAGAACTAGGTCATCATAAGAGGCTTGCAAGCAAGGAAAATCACAGAAAATTCGATCATCACAAGCATGCCAACTTCGGCAAGATTTTTCTGCATTTTCTGGGTTTCATTACCAGGCAAGTAGGTCATGCAAATCAGTTTCTAAACTAGCAAAAGATGTGCAACTTATACCCTTCACTTGAATCCACCACCAACCTTGCGAAAACATAAGCAAAACAGCAGCCATAGAAACATCAAAAAGATAGCAAACACGATAAAACTCATGAAGCCGAACCCGCGGCTAAAAATGCAACAGAAAACCACTATGAATCTTCACAGCTTATCCCATGCATTCAAGTTCATATGTCCAGAACCAAAGCCATCATTTTTAGCCAAAAACCCACACATTCTTTAACCCTTTATTGCTTATAGAAACCAAGCAGAGAAAAAAAAATCAAAGCAGATTGAAGGGTCATGCAAATCTGACAACAGAGAGAAAATCTACGATTTGCTGGGCTTATTTATCACAAACATCAGCCATAGATCCCGAACCAAAAGCATCTCAAATTCATCATAAAAAACACCACCGAGGACTCCCAAACTATTGTCCATGCGTTCATCAACCGTAAATCAAACATAATCGACAGAAAAAATCGAATATTGGCGTGAGTTCGTGACTGAAGTACCTTGGTGCAGATCTGCAGAAGGCGATGGAGGGCTGAAATGATGATGACGGAACCTCGACTTCAATGGCTACTGCAGCTTTTCCTTCCTTCGCCGCCTCTTTCGTTCACTCTCTCAAAGTCTTCCTCCCTTCTGATTTTTCTCAGCTACCCTCGCAGTTATCTCCCTCAGCCGTCAACCTTTTTGTGGCCTTATCCTCTCCGTTTTTCCTTTCTCACTCAGTCGTTCCTCAGCTCTCTCTCTCTCCCAGTTTCTGCTCCACCGTCGCTCTCCCTTCTCTGGTCTCTCTCCAGCTCTCTTTTTTCGGCACATTCTCTTTTTTATCAGCCGTCACCAACCCCCCACCGTCTCTGTTCTCCCCTCCAGCTTCATGGCTTTATATAGACATCAGCCACCCCTTAAACCTAGCATCTACGGTCCCCTCTTTCCTGCATTTTTCTGTGATCATCCGGGAGCCCTTGGATGGCTTTTGCTTCCTAAAATTTTTTAGTTGCCGGATGAAGGATCGGATGGCCTTGTACTATGCCAATCTAATGGAGCAAAATATCGGGCAAAAATGACCGGAAAACCCACTGGACAAAACTGCATTTTTGTTTCTTGCATGCTGCTATTTTCGCGTTCTTCTTCTTTTGCTTTCTCTTTTTTTTTTCTTTTTTTCTTTTGAGTAAATATCAGTAAACTAAAAGAAAATAAAGCATATTTTTTGTAAATGATTTTTCTTCTTTAATAAATTCTATGATAAAATGACTTAAAAATAAAAGTAAAAGACTAAAAGTAAATAAAACTAATAAAAAATAAAAATTAGAGTAAAAAAAAATACCCTGAAAATTTGGTGTCTACAGTTTGCCCCTCTTTGTCTGAGTTTTGAAAAAACTTGAGACAAAGAAGTAGACACCAAATACTCACCTGTGTTATTAGGCTGCAAACTATTTGAACGACTGCCGTCTCTGAAAATGAGGACTGACCTCTTTTAACCAAAATTGTAAAATGGGACTGACCCAGACGAAGAACTTAAAACGGGACTGACCTGAACAAGAAACTTAAAATCGGGAGTGACCCGAGGGGACTGACCCCAACATGAAATTAAAATCATGGAACTGACTCGAACAAAATTTAAAATCATGGGACTGACCCGAACAAAGCTTAAATCATGGGACTGGCCCGAACAAAATTTAAATCATGGGACTGGCCCGAACAAAATTTGAAATCATGGGAATGACCCGAACAAAATTTAAAATCATGGGACTGACCTGAACAAAGCTTAAATCATGGGACTGGACCGAACAAAATTTAAAATCATGGGACTGACCCGAACAAAGCTTAAAATCATGGGACTGGCCCGAACAAAATTTAAATGTGCTCACTAGTGGGACTGACCCATGTTTAGTGGCCGTGCAAAAGAAATGCTCACTAGTGGGACTGACCCAACGGCTAGTGGCGGTGTAAATGAAATGCACGCTAGTGGGACTGACCCATGTTTAGCGGCAATGAAAATGAAATGCACACTGGTGGGACTAACCCATGTTCAGTGGCGGTGTAAATGAAATGCACGCTAGTGGGTCTGACCCATGTTTAGCGGTAATGAAAATAAAATGCTCACTGGTGGGACTAACCCATGTTCAGTGGCAATGAAAATGAAATGCTCACTAGTGGGACTGACCCACGGCTAGTGGCAATGAAATGAAAGGCTCACTAGCGGGACTGACCCAACGGCTAGTGGCAATGCAAAATAAAATGCTCAGTGGCGATGCAAAATGAAATGCTGGTATGTATGAAGAAACTATATAAGATTTACTTGAAGAATCATCCAAAAATTTGCCCCAGTGATGAATTGGTTAGTGGGATTAAACCCAAGCCTGTCTTGAGAATTGGTCAGTGGGATTACACCCGAGCCTGCCTTTGACAAATTGGTCAGTGGGATTAAACCCAAGCCTGCATTGAGAATCGGTCAGTGGGACTAGACCCGAGTCTGTCTTGAGAATCTGTCAGGGGGATTAAACCCGAGCCTGCCTTGAGAATCAAAATACACACGTTAGTGAGATAAACTCAATGCTAACGGTGGCGGAATAGAAACGCACACGTTAGTGAGATAGACTCGATGCTAGCGGTGGCGAAATCGGTGAATTAAATGTGGTTATCAAGAATGGAAAATGGAAGGGTGCGCGGCGGGCGCTGAAATTTCATCAACAAGAAATTGAAATTTGTCAAGGAACAAGAAATTAAATTCAAATTTGATTTTTCAGAATCTTTTCAAAAATAATTTGCCCCCAGTTTTCACCAATTATTGCGCAACCGATCAATTGATTTGCATTGTGGCATGGTTGCTCCTCCTTGATTCGTAAGATTCTGACTTTCGCTTCTTCATCGATTTCAGCCACGGATACCTGCACAGGGGGCTTGCCAAAGTACAACATGCACTTTAAGATATTGCAACTATTACTCATGGAAAGAGCAGTGTGATTGATTTGAAAGTCTTGCTTGACTCTTTGACGAAATCCTCAAATAGACTAAAAAATTTGCCCCAGTGTGGGCTTATTTTACGAAATCTTACAAATAAAAATTTTGCCCCAGTGTGAGCCCATTTGATTGGGAAAATTGGTTTGGATGCCTCTCCATTTATTTGAACAAAGTAAGAAATTGTGCTTCCTATATAATGGGAAGAAATTTGAACATCTTGCTTAAACTCATACAGAAAATTTCATGATGAATTTCTCAAAATAACGCCAAATTACAAAAGATTTCTTCCTCACTTTAGCACCGATGCTTTGGGTAATGGGTCACCATTTCCAGTTGGTTCATCTTTCAGGACCAATCAAGTGACTTTATTTCTGATTCTGAGGTGGCTAAGGAAATGGGAGGTCAAGATTTGTCTTGTTCTTGTGCCCAAATTGTATGTAATCCCTTCAATACCACATCTTAGTGAAAGCAAAGAGTTTATCACCCTTATTTCTTAAGAAAACGTAGTCAACATATAAGCTTTATAGGCTTGCAACAATATGGATAGAAACGATAGCTAAACATGTGAAAACTGGTTATACGCTTCTGATCACAAATGATTGATGGACTCCTTCGAAGCATGACCTTTGTTTTGAGTTGTCATGAAGGAATAAGTCAACGATGGACTTTTATGGGCTTGTAATGTGGCTTGAAGACGATAGTTAAAGAAATAATTTTCAAGGACATTGCACCGAAGATCGCATTTTTCTCAAAATTGCCCTCATTTAGGACTCCAAGATCTTGGACTTTGTTTGACTTTTTATCATCACTCAACAGGGTCTTTCAGCATCAAATCTTTTTGCATTTTCTTTTGCATTCATTTCGCTCGTTTTTTTTTTCTTTTCCTTTTTTTCATAAGTGCCCTCGCGGGGTTTTACATGAAGAGCAGTGTCAACCTCACACCTAATTAATTCAGAAATACATTCAAAAAAATTTCTTGGCATCAGTATACGAACATCACTTGCCAATTAGAAAATTCCTTGACGGAGATATTGCAAAGAACATAAGTCAGGACTTTCGGCTTTTGTAATGGGGTCAGGTGGGGTGCTTAGAAAAGTTAAGGCTTGAAAGCGGATTTCAAAAAACGGTTTGAAAAATCCGAGATCGCATTGTTGCGCCAACCCTATTTTAGGGCTAAATCAGAATTTGCCCCAGTTTATGCTCAATTGAGGCTTTTTCTCTTTCATTTTCTTTCTTCTTTTGATTTTTCGGCCTTTTGCCATTCTTTTGAATTTTCACAAAATTTGCCCCAGTTTATTTTTGAACTGAGGTTCTCTTTTCTTCTTTTGATTTTGTTGCATTATCACTTTTTCACTTCTTCAAACTTGCCCCAGTGTGGGGTTTGCGATTCTCAGGGGTTGCCAAATGAAGTATTTTATTCTGAAGGTTCAAAAGGGATAACTAGGGATAAAATGTTTGACTGGTAAAGAAGAGGGTCTGACTTTTATTCCGTTCCTCACATTGACCCTGAAAGGAAACTTTCATTAATGCGAAATTTCTTGCATGTATCTGAATTAATTGACTGAGGAAGACACTTGTTCATCCCTAAGTGATCCGCCGGACAAAACTCGTCCTTTTCTCTTTTCTTTTCTTTTCAAAATTGAAACTCAGGTAGAATCAAATTTTCCCAATTTACGGTTCCCTTTCCCCTTTTTTCAAAATTCCCCAATGTGGGGTGCGATCATAAGTGTATTCGAAAAGAACCACCTAATTTGGCTAAAATGCAGCAAAGAAAAACACCAACATTCACTTGAGATGTCAACTAAAACATGTGAGAAAACATTTTAACTCTCGGACCACGGAGCAAGTAAAATTCTAGACCTCTACACGGGGAGCTCCAAGACAATATTATGCAAACATGAAGAGACTTGTGGTGAACATGCTCGCGTCAAGAGGAAATTAAGGGATGAAACAACACTACTGAAATGAATCAGCAAGTGGGCGACAAATGAGAAGACGGACAGCAATTTTCTTCATATACTTGGGAGGACGGGAGACCAACATGATGAAACAATCATAACCCAAAATGATATCTTTCAACGCAACAATGAAAGAATGAGACTTTTGAGCTGCCGTGTGACAAGTTTAAGGACTGCAGACTCCACGAACTGCGGACCGAACGTGATTTGGACAAGAAATGGTTTCAGCAAATATGGCATTGACCATTTTATGCAACAAGGAAAAAACCTTAAGGCACGCGGGTACAGAACTAGGTCATCATAAGAGGCTTGCAAGCAAGGAAAATCACAGAAAATTCGATCATCACAAGCATGCCAACTTCGGCAAGATTTTTCTGCATTTTCTGGGTTTCATTACCAGGCAAGTAGGTCATGCAAATCAGTTTCTAAACTAGCAAAAGATGTGCAACTTATACCCTTCACTTGAATCCACCACCAACCTTGCGAAAACATAAGCAAAACAGCAGCCATAGAAACATCAAAAAGATAGCAAACACGATAAAACTCATGAAGCCGAACCCGCGGCTAAAAATGCAACAGAAAACCACTATGAATCTTCACAGCTTATCCCATGCATTCAAGTTCATATGTCCAGAACCAAAGCCATCATTTTTAGCCAAAAACCCACACATTCTTTAACCCTTTATTGCTTATAGAAACCAAGCAGAGAAAAAAAATCAAAGCAGATTGAAGGGTCATGCAAATCTGACAACAGAGAGAAAATCTACGATTTGCTGGGCTTATTTATCACAAACATCAGCCATAGATCCCGAACCAAAAGCATCTCAAATTCATCATAAAAAACACCACCGAGGACTCCCAAACTATTGTCCATGCGTTCATCAACCGTAAATCAAACATAATCGACAGAAAAAATCCAATCTTGGCGTGAGTTCGTGACTGAAGTACCTTGGTGCAGATCTGCAGAAGGCGATGGAGGGCTGAAATGATGATGACGGAACCTCGACTTCAATGGCTACTGCAGCTTTTCCTTCCTTCGCCGCCTCTTTCGTTCACTCTCTCAAAGTCTTCCTCCCTTCTGATTTTTCTCAGCTACCCTCGCAGTTATCTCCCTCAGCCGTCAACCTTTTTGTGGCCTTATCCTCTCCGTTTTTCCTTTCTCACTCAGTCGTTCCTCAGCTCTCTCTCTCTCCCAGTTTCTGCTCCACCGTCGCTCTCCCTTCTCTGGTCTCTCTCCAGCTCTCTTTTTTCGGCACATTCTCTTTTTTATCAGCCGTCACCAACCCCCCACCGTCTCTGTTCTCCCCTCCAGCTTCATGGCTTTATATAGACATCAGCCACCCCTTAAACCTAGCATCTACGGTCCCCTCTTTCCTGCATTTTTCTGTGATCATCCGGGAGCCCTTGGATGGCTTTTGCTTCCTAAAATTTTTTAGTTGCCGGATGAAGGATCGGATGGCCTTGTACTATGCCAATCTAATGGAGCAAAATATCGGGCAAAAATGACCGGAAAACCCACTGGACAAAACTGCATTTTTGTTTCTTGCATGCTGCTATTTTCGCGTTCTTCTTCTTTTGCTTTCTCTTTTTTTTTTCTTTTTTTCTTTTGAGTAAATATCAGTAAACTAAAAGAAAATAAAGCATATTTTTTGTAAATGATTTTTCTTCTTTAATAAATTCTATGATAAAATGACTTAAAAATAAAAGTAAAAGACTAAAAGTAAATAAAACTAATAAAAAATAAAAATTAGAGTAAAAAAAAATACCCTGAAAATTTGGTGTCTACAGTTTGCCCCTCTTTGTCTGAGTTTTGAAAAAACTTGAGACAAAGAAGTAGACACCAAATACTCACCTGTGTTATTAGGCTGCAAACTATTTGAACGACTGCCGTCTCTGAAAATGAGGACTGACCTCTTTTAACCAAAATTGTAAAATGGGACTGACCCAGACGAAGAACTTAAAACGGGACTGACCTGAACAAGAAACTTAAAATCGGGAGTGACCCGAGGGGACTGACCCCAACATGAAATTAAAATCATGGAACTGACTCGAACAAAATTTAAAATCATGGGACTGACCCGAACAAAGCTTAAATCATGGGACTGGCCCGAACAAAATTTAAATCATGGGACTGGCCCGAACAAAATTTGAAATCATGGGAATGACCCGAACAAAATTTAAAATCATGGGACTGACCTGAACAAAGCTTAAATCATGGGACTGGACCGAACAAAATTTAAAATCATGGGACTGACCCGAACAAAGCTTAAAATCATGGGACTGGCCCGAACAAAATTTAAATGTGCTCACTAGTGGGACTGACCCATGTTTAGTGGCCGTGCAAAAGAAATGCTCACTAGTGGGACTGACCCAACGGCTAGTGGCGGTGTAAATGAAATGCACGCTAGTGGGACTGACCCATGTTTAGCGGCAATGAAAATGAAATGCACACTGGTGGGACTAACCCATGTTCAGTGGCGGTGTAAATGAAATGCACGCTAGTGGGTCTGACCCATGTTTAGCGGTAATGAAAATAAAATGCTCACTGGTGGGACTAACCCATGTTCAGTGGCAATGAAAATGAAATGCTCACTAGTGGGACTGACCCACGGCTAGTGGCAATGAAATGAAAGGCTCACTAGCGGGACTGACCCAACGGCTAGTGGCAATGCAAAATAAAATGCTCAGTGGCGATGCAAAATGAAATGCTGGTATGTATGAAGAAACTATATAAGATTTACTTGAAGAATCATCCAAAAATTTGCCCCAGTGATGAATTGGTTAGTGGGATTAAACCCAAGCCTGTCTTGAGAATTGGTCAGTGGGATTACACCCGAGCCTGCCTTTGACAAATTGGTCAGTGGGATTAAACCCAAGCCTGCATTGAGAATCGGTCAGTGGGACTAGACCCGAGTCTGTCTTGAGAATCTGTCAGGGGGATTAAACCCGAGCCTGCCTTGAGAATCAAAATACACACGTTAGTGAGATAAACTCAATGCTAACGGTGGCGGAATAGAAACGCACACGTTAGTGAGATAGACTCGATGCTAGCGGTGGCGAAATCGGTGAATTAAATGTGGTTATCAAGAATGGAAAATGGAAGGGTGCGCGGCGGGCGCTGAAATTTCATCAACAAGAAATTGAAATTTGTCAAGGAACAAGAAATTAAATTCAAATTTGATTTTTCAGAATCTTTTCAAAAATAATTTGCCCCCAGTTTTCACCAATTATTGCGCAACCGATCAATTGATTTGCATTGTGGCATGGTTGCTCCTCCTTGATTCGTAAGATTCTGACTTTCGCTTCTTCATCGATTTCAGCCACGGATACCTGCACAGGGGGCTTGCCAAAGTACAACATGCACTTTAAGATATTGCAACTATTACTCATGGAAAGAGCAGTGTGATTGATTTGAAAGTCTTGCTTGACTCTTTGACGAAATCCTCAAATAGACTAAAAAATTTGCCCCAGTGTGGGCTTATTTTACGAAATCTTACAAATAAAAATTTTGCCCCAGTGTGAGCCCATTTGATTGGGAAAATTGGTTTGGATGCCTCTCAATTTATTTGAACAAAGTAAGAAATTGTGCTTCCTATATAATGGGAAGAAATTTGAACATCTTGCTTAAACTCATACAGAAAATTTCATGATGAATTTCTCAAAATAACGCCAAATTACAAAAGATTTCTTCCTCACTTTAGCACCGATGCTTTGGGTAATGGGTCACCATTTCCAGTTGGTTCATCTTTCAGGACCAATCAAGTGACTTTATTTCTGATTCTGAGGTGGCTAAGGAAATGGGAGGTCAAGATTTGTCTTGTTCTTGTGCCCAAATTGTATGTAATCCCTTCAATACCACATCTTAGTGAAAGCAAAGAGTTTATCACCCTTATTTCTTAAGAAAACGTAGTCAACATATAAGCTTTATAGGCTTGCAACAATATGGATAGAAACGATAGCTAAACATGTGAAAACTGGTTATACGCTTCTGATCACAAATGATTGATGGACTCCTTCGAAGCATGACCTTTGTTTTGAGTTGTCATGAAGGAATAAGTCAACGATGGACTTTTATGGGCTTGTAATGTGGCTTGAAGACGATAGTTAAAGAAATAATTTTCAAGGACATTGCACCGAAGATCGCATTTTTCTCAAAATTGCCCTCATTTAGGACTCCAAGATCTTGGACTTTGTTTGACTTTTTATCATCACTCAACAGGGTCTTTCAGCATCAAATCTTTTTGCATTTTCTTTTGCATTCATTTCGCTCGTTTTTTTTTTCTTTTCCTTTTTTTCATAAGTGCCCTCGCGAGGTTTTACATGAAGAGCAGTGTCAACCTCACACCTAATTAATTCAGAAATACATTCAAAAAAATTTCTTGGCATCAGTATACGAACATCACTTGCCAATTAGAAAATTCCTTGACGGAGATATTGCAAAGAACATAAGTCAGGACTTTCGGCTTTTGTAATGGGGTCAGGTGGGGTGCTTAGAAAAGTTAAGGCTTGAAAGCGGATTTCAAAAAACGGTTTGAAAAATCCGAGATCGCATTGTTGCGCCAACCCTATTTTAGGGCTAAATCAGAATTTGCCCCAGTTTATGCTCAATTGAGGCTTTTTCTCTTTCATTTTCTTTCTTCTTTTGATTTTTCGGCCTTTTGCCATTCTTTTGAATTTTCACAAAATTTGCCCCAGTTTATTTTTGAACTGAGGTTCTCTTTTCTTCTTTTGATTTTGTTGCATTATCACTTTTTCACTTCTTCAAACTTGCCCCAGTGTGGGGTTTGCGATTCTCAGGGGTTGCCAAATGAAGTATTTTATTCTGAAGGTTCAAAAGGGACACCTAGGGATAAAATGTTTGACTGGTAAAGAAGAGGGTCTGACTTTTATTCCGTTCCTCACATTGACCCTGAAAGGAAACTTTCATTAATGCGAAATTTCTTACATGTATCTGAATTAATTGACTGAGGAAGACACTTGTTCATCCCTAAGTGATCCGCCGGACAAAACTCGTCCTTTTCTCTTTTCTTTTCTTTTCAAAATTGAAACTCAGGTAGAATCAAATTTTCCCAATTTACGGTTCCCTTTCCCCTTTTTTCAAAATTCCCCAATGTGGGGTGCGATCATAAGTGTATTCGAAAAGAACCACCTAATTTGGCTAAAATGCAGCAAAGAAAAACACCAACATTCACTTGAGATGTCAACTAAAACATGTGAGAAAACATTTTAACTCTCGGACCACGGAGCAAGTAAAATTCTAGACCTCTACACGGGGAGCTCCAAGACAATATTATGCAAACATGAAGAGACTTGTGGTGAACATGCTCGCGTCAAGAGGAAATTAAGGGATGAAACAACACTACTGAAATGAATCAGCAAGTGGGACTATTGTCCATGCGTTCATCAACCGTAAATCAAACATAATCGACAGAAAAAATCGAATCTTGGCGTGAGTTCGTGACTGAAGTACCTTGGTGCAGATCTGCAGAAGGCGATGGAGGGCTGAAATGATGATGACGGAACCTCGACTTCAATGGCTACTGCAGCTTTTCCTTCCTTCGCCGCCTCTTTCGTTCACTCTCTCAAAGTCTTCCTCCCTTCTGATTTTTCTCAGCTACCCTCGCAGTTATCTCCCTCAGCCGTCAACCTTTTTGTGGCCTTATCCTCTCCGTTTTTCCTTTCTCACTCAGTCGTTCCTCAGCTCTCTCTCTCTCCCAGTTTCTGCTCCGCCGTCGCTCTCCCTTCTCTGGTCTCTCTCCAGCTCTCTTTTTTCGGCACATTCTCTTTTTTATCAGCCGTCACCAACCCCCCACCGTCCCTGTTCTCCCCTCCAGCTTCATGGCTTTATATAGACATCAGCCACCCCTTAAACCTAGCATCTACGGTCCCCTCTTTCCTGCATTTTTCTGTGATCATCCGGGAGCCCTTGGATGGCTTTTGCTTCCTAAAATTTTTTAGTTGCCGGATGAAGGATCGGATGGCCTTGTACTATGCCAATCTAATGGAGCAAAATATCGGGCAAAAATGACCGGAAAACCCACTGGACAAAACTGCATTTTTGTTTCTTGCATGCTGCTATTTTCGCGTTCTTCTTCTTTTCCTTTCTCTTTTTTTTCTTTTTTTCTTTTGAGTAAATATCAGTAAACTAAAAGAAAATAAAGCATATTTTTTGTAAATGATTTTTCTTCTTTAATAAATTCTATGATAAAATGACTTAAAAGTAAAAGTAAAAGACTAAAAGTAAATAAAACTAATAAAAAATAAAAATAATAGTAAACAAAAATACCCTGAAAATTTGGTGTCTACACAGCCTTACGTCTACGTGTGCGGAAATATGTGGAAGTTAAAGTAGTGAGCAAAGAAAGAAAACGTAGGCGACTAAGGAAAACTAGTATTGCACTTATGAACACTTACACAAATGGTTTACAAATGAGGAAGCTTGACCTATTTATAGGCAAGCCAAGAAAGCTATACAATTCTCTAGAAAATTCTATACAAAATGTTTCTATATTTAATCTCTAGATACATCTACACAAGTCAACTCTTATGTATAAAGCTTTAGACCATTCCACAAAACTCTTGAATGGCCTAGAATGTTTTGAAAGTTTCAACGGTTTGCTATATAGTTCTAGCAACATTTGGTATAACTTCTATATCCTGAGCAAATCTCCAATGCTTGCTACTTGCTTGGAGAATTGAGGTGTGGGTCTACTAACGGTCCTGATTTTTCTGTTAGGACACTATGTACAATAGTGCATGGCTGACTGGCTAGGGACAAACGGGCACAGTCACTTGCGGATAGAGTGCGATCCGTGTCGTCCTCTCTCACTCGAACAAGGCATCGCTTTGATGCCTTAATTAGTTTCATATGCCCATATGAGCTCTCCGAATTGCCACAACTTCTTAGCTAGCTCCTAACTTATTTTCGATTCAGATATCCCACGCCATTGCACCAAATACTCCCTTGATGGTGCTCGATTCTTGTCACAGATGGTACAGGCAGTCACGATTTTCTCAGTAACTTTGTTGTCCTCATTCCTCATACTCGCAGATGCTCTCGTCGATACGTTTCTTGACGAATCATGCAAGTTTTTGATAGCATGATTGAAGCAAACTAGCATGAAAGATCAGGTAGAATTGGGCTAGTGTTCGGACAACTCCATCTTGTAGGCTACGTTTTCTACCTTCTTAAACACAGTGAATAGCCCTTTATATCGTCGCATTAGACCCTTGTGCATACCACGATACGTTAGTGTTGATAAAGTTTAACCAATACTTGGTCTCCCTTCTTGAACTAGTGAAATGTACATTTGCAGTCAGCTCATTTTTTCATCCACTGTTGGGCCTTCTCAAGGTACAACTTGCCCATTTTCCCTCGTTGTTGCCAATCCTTGGCAAATCGATATGTGTGAGGGCTCGTACCCTTATAACTAGGCCTGTTAATCGATATGTTTTCTTTTATTTCCAGGTCTTGAATAATTCCTTCCCACACCATATGAGCTTCCTCTTTTCCTACATATAGGGGACTCACCAGTGCATGACAATCCATCAGGACCAAGAGGATTACCTCCTCCACAAATTCTTCCCCTTCCTCTTCCAACACCTCTACCTCTATGTACTCCTCTAGTTGCACCTCTACCTCTAGCATAGGTGATAGGAATGTCAATTGTTGCAACTTTTCTATGACTTTTCCCTTACCCTTGTCCTTCCTATTGGCAGCCATATCTGATTTCTTCCCTTTGTTAGCATCCTAACCAAGCAAAAGACAAATAGTTTGAAATTAAAATATGATCAGAACATACCATGACAAAATAAAGTGGGTGTATTAAAAGACTTAACCTGTTTAGCAGGTTCTTTGCATCTGCTCTTTTTGTCTCCATATGCACCACAGTTACCACATTTTGCTTGTTCATAGTGCCTACTAATTGAAGTAGCACTTTTCAACTCATCTGGTGCTTTCTTTCTTAACTTTTTTGGCCTACCAAGTTTGGTTCTCTTAAAGGGCGGTATAATAGGATCATATTCATCTTCAACCCACGTGCTTCATCTAGAATATGTGTGATCATGTGTTGATATGTCAGTCCATATGCATGTTTGCTATACCAGGGATGAACATATTCTAGAATATCAACGTTCATATGCATAAGAACTGCAGCTGTGTGAACACATGGTATTCCAGTCAGATCATATTTTTCTGCAAGTACAAGATCTCTTCCCAATTTCAACAATGGCATTTTTAACTCCAATTACAACCTCGAAGATCTCTTCACCAGCAAGTGTAACATCACATGTAGTTGCTCTGAGTCTTGCCTCCTCAATTTTCTCCATAATCTTAGGACAAATGTCACCAGTAAATGTAGTAAGTGCCTCCCTTTTCTCTTGAAACCTTTTCATTAGTTGTCTCCTGATTATTTCCATCATTGTAAGTATAGGCTTGTCCCTTGATTCTTTAATAATCTGATTGAAAGACTCACATACATTGTGTGATACCTCGACTTTTAGGATATTTCGATTTCTTTATTTTATTTTTGTTTCAAAACACTGTTTTGTTTTAAAGATTAGAAACCCTACTTGTACTCAAAACCCTAGTTTTACTTGTGACTAACAGGTTTTCTTAAATCTCTCATATTTTAGTCGAAACCCTAATGAAATTGTAAAATCCATCATATTTTTCTTAAAATTCCCTTTAATTTGAAATTTATTGCTTTACAATAACTTTACTACACATTCACTTCCCCAATAGCTACAAATAATCATAGAAACAAGCGTTTCATTTTTACTTTCATCGTTACGATAAACTATGAATTTTACGTCTTTTCGTAGTGTGAGTAATCGGTACGGAGTGTGTACTAAATTTGGTGATTAAAAGTGAGTTTTAGATAAGAAAAAGTGTGTGATTAGAAGTAATAACCATAAGGTAGTGAATTATAAGTGAAAACCCTAGTACGTGCGAAATAAGGAAAATCGGGTTGAACCGACATGTACCGTTCTCTACCGATGGATTACACCACTTTATTACCTTAATTCCCTTGTTTTTACTTGACTAATTAGCCCTAAATTATCCCTTAATCCAGCCATCTTTGTTGACTAAAGAAAAGGAAGAAAAGAAAAAATTGAGATTGAATCCTACGACGACACTTGGCGGTAATCCACTTAACTTTGACCCAAACTTATTAATATCTTCTTAACCTTCTTGAAGCTTCATTTTAGCCTCCATTTCTGCACATTAGAACCGTGACTTAGAGAGAAGAAAAGGAGAGAAAGAAACTAAGTGAGCAACCACCAAGTTTCACCTTGAATCACCTTCATTTGAGCAAAATCAATGAATCCAAACCGATTAAACCTTCATTTGAGTGCTTAGGTAGTTGTGTGTGGTAAAAGTTTGGGAAGAAAGTGTTTGGTTTCACACCTACAAGGGAGTTTTTGGCAGGTACATGGTTGTTTTCTCCTTATCTCTCACTTAAATTTGGTTAAGGTTGGATAACAATGCATATTTGTGCCAAATGATAGCTATTTTAGTGGTTTGGATGGATATGGTGCATGTTCTTGAGTTAGGGTTGAGTTGGTTAACTATATTTGTTGTTGTTTAGGTGGTATATGGTGTATATAATCTTGGATAGGAGGTTGAGGTAGTGATTCAAGCTAGA
This sequence comes from Coffea arabica, assembly GCF_036785885.1. Classification (NCBI taxonomy): domain Eukaryota; kingdom Viridiplantae; phylum Streptophyta; class Magnoliopsida; order Gentianales; family Rubiaceae; genus Coffea; species Coffea arabica. The sequence continues at coordinate 20,121,321 of NC_092321.1, forward strand.
AATATGAAGTTTGCACCATAAATTCATTGAATTCCAGAATTAGAGCTCTTCACTGCTTGGTTCTGTCCGGTCCTGTTCGACCATGATGGAGGCCGAATTAGGCTTAGCACAAAACTTGAAAGTTGTAAGGAATGATGTTTTATAGCTGTCTGTAAAATTTCAGCTCAATCCAAGCACTGTAACATGTGAAAAGACAAAAATACCCCTGACTGCCATAGGTAGAGCTCTATGGACAGTATTGACATTTCACCAATCTGACCGTGTCTGTTCACCATGATCCATATTGATTTAGCATTTGACCCAAACATGGAAGTTGTAGTGCTATGTTTTAGCTTTCCAATACCCCTAAAAACGCCTCAATCGGACTTCGGTAGCCTGAGTTATTGTCGTTTATACATAGTGCAGTTAACTAGTCCGAATGTGAGATTCTAGTTCTGTAATTTGAAATTTTGACCTGGATACACTACGAACTGGACTGAGTGGTCTTCATCAAAGTTGTAGGCCTTTGTCTTAGCTTTGAGACGGTATAAATTACACCCCAATCTGATAAGTGTATCTCCGATTGTGTCTGTTCCGCTAAACGACATCAAATCTGTCTTTTGATTTATCACTTAAACTTCATTTCCGAACATTTTCCTAATTTGATTTTATACTTGTATGACTTTGACCTATTGAATGACTATTGAAATGAGAGTATTTTGTGTGCGACTTTGGGACTGATTGAGGAAAAGAATGAAGCCATAAAGGGTTGGAAAATAGGTAAATACAAAGGGCATGCTGTCCAAATTTACGCTCGAAGATTAGGTAGATATACTTGCGACTCGAGTAAGGCTTGAGAGCGAATACCACTTGAATCATCTAGGATATTTGCGTCTTCATTTATCGAGATATATAAGTTAGAACTTGGCCGAACTTGTACCCTTTCCTCGTTCTTTCAACTCCAATGGAAGTTCTAAAGTTTTAACCGCTTCCTTACCGAAACTAAACGAGCGAGCATAAATTTTTCGAGATTTGATAAGTATCTTGAATATTACTTAAATGAGTTGCATTTACTTGATTTTCTTGAAGCGAAACTCCTATGTTTCGAACACTAGAGAGTTTTACCTTCGTAAATGATAGTTTATTGCAGATTTGGACTCCAACCAAGGAGTTGGACCTGAACGTGATTTTTTAGAGACACTAGACTTTTGGTGAGTGCTTTCAAATACCTGATTGAACTGGACACTTATTTTCAATACTTGACCAATGTGATTTAATGATATGTAATTTGTTAGATCGGGCAAGAGTGTACTTTATCGCACTTGCCCTAATATGAAATATACTTGTTTATTGTTGCAATTGACTTGATATACTTGTACTTTACTTGTAAGTGCGGGGCGACAGCATGTACCACACTCAATGTGAGTAGGAGGTGCCTCTCATTTCTGTCTCCGTACTTTTATTCTAATTCAGTCGATTAGAGATGTTATCTCATCGAATCCTTGGGAACCCAAACCCCATTGGCTAGTTATTCGAGTCGAGCCGGCAAGTGCTTGGTCAATTAGATAATGAACCATGGGTATCTAGTGTTGTCGAGTAGAGTGTTATCTCCTCGACTAATCGGTATACTCGAGTATTACCACCAGTGTTTATTGAGGATTTTGGGCCCAGTAGGGGGTTTGGATGGTGAACGGAGAGTAGTGTAAGTGATGCTCTACTGGATTGGTTACTTACTTGAAAGTTGACGGAGTGTCAACTATTACTTGATCAAGCTCTGGTAAAGCAATGGGGAAACTGGCTCCTGAGAGCCACCTGTATCCTTATACCTTGATTGTTATTCATAGTGTTATTGTTTCTTTTAGAAAAGAACTTTTACCTGATTATTTTGAAATTTACTACTTGAAGCGTTATTGCTCACTTTTATGAACTTTTCATGCTTATTACGTTGCTACGTGATACTTACACTTTTAAATAATGGTCAACTTGCTATTTGGAACCTCACTGGATTTTTAACTCATTCCACGCCATTTATTTTCTTTACAGGGGGTACGAGCGAGGAGTGAGACGTGTACAGACTAGCACAGTCTAGTTGTTTTGAATTTTGAATTTGTACTCGCACTAGTACCCGACTAGGGTTGATTGTACTCGACTGTACTTAATTTTAAGACTAGGGTTGATTGTACTCAATTTGTCAACACCTTGAAGTATTTTGGTGTGTAGAACCTTTGTATCTGGATTTGAGCAGCGATGTATATATGAAGTTGAAGTGGATGTGTTATGTATTTTTCTATGGACGTACATTATTTTTCTTGAGCTATGAGTGAGTGAGTCTTGGCGAGAATTGGGCAGGCGGTCCGCTGAACCCGTTGGTTCGCCTAGGGGAAGGTAGGGCCGTCACACATTGCTGCTTAATAAATCACGCTTAGGTTTACATGAGAAGTGAGATCTATCCCATGTGTTTGGAGGAATCTTCATCAACCAGTTATGGGCACCTTAATTTATACTCTTCAAAACATTCATATGTTGCTTGAATTCCTCCATAGTATATGCTGATGCAGCAAGCCAGAGTAGTTCCTTCAAGTCATTTCCTTTATACTATAGTTTAAAATTTGCATACAAGTGTCTCATGTAGAACTTATGTTCTGCTCCGGGCATGATTTGATTGAAAGTCTCAACAAGTCCCTAAAAAAATTGAATACTCACAGAATTAGGAAAACCAATAGTAGCGTATAAAAGAACAAAACACTTTTAAAAAAAAAATTGAAAGAGTGGAGTTACCTTTTGCCTATCTGATATAAATACCCACCCTATATCTTCTGGTCTTCCAAGTATATCAATCATCAACTTGAGAAACCACATCAAAGAATCTTTGCATTCAGCTTCTACTACAGCCATGGCAAGTGGATATATTTGGTTGTTTGCATCTCTGCTCACTGCAGCAATCAAATGCCCTCCACATGGGCCTTTCAAGTGACATGCATTGAAGCCTATGACAGGCTGTTGATCTTGGTTGATCAGTCCTTGGTTTTGATGATTAACAAACCAAAATGTAGATTTGGACTAATATTTTTATGTGAGAAATTTGTTAGAACAGGTCATTGATCCAAAAGAGAATCGAAAAGATTTGAATCAAAGAGAAGTTAAGAAATATGAAGGTTCGGACGTAGAGGATCGGACGCTCGATATAGGATCGGACGTCCGACAGACGACGATACTCTTCAGACGCTTGGATCGGACGCTCATTCATTGCTTCGGCCGTCCGACACAAAAAGAATGAAAGTTGAACATTCTGACTTCTATCGACGCAGGGTTCGGACGCAGAACAAATGGTTCGGACGTCCGATAGGTGGTTCGGACGCATGGTTCGGACGCAGAGCAAATGGTTCGGACGTCCGACAGGCCAACGGCTAGTTTCGACAGCATTTAATATTTGACCATTGGAGAGCCTTTTGGAGCCATTTCTCACCTTCTATAAATACCCCAAAACACAAGAAGACACAGACTTTTACCAACACTAAATACAAGCTTACAAGTGAGATCTTTGAGTAGAAATATTCTTTGTTGGTTGTATAAGGGGTTGGAAAAGTTGGGTTGTGAGGTTGCTCAAGTGAATGTTACTCTCTAGGAGGAGTAAAACCTTGGTGAAGGTGAACCTATCACTTGGAGTGGTAAAACCTTGATAAAGGTTGCCTCACTTGTATAAAGTAGTTCTTAATTGAGTGGGTAAGCTTTCAATTGTAACTAGTTGAGGGTTTACTTGGAGAGTAGTAAAATTCCTTTGCTCAACCAAAGTATGTTTGGGGTGAGGAAGGAGTGAGCCTTCACTTGTACAAGTTGGTTAGCACTACCATCAATTGAAGAAGCTATTTGGTGGATTCAACTCCAAGTTTGGAAGAAGTTTGGGAGTTTGATTGGTTTGAATTTCTTTTACTTTATTGTTACTCTATTTTTGTGCTTTAAAATTGCTTATATTCTTTGTCATTGTATTTACTTGACTACTTGTCTGGTTGAGTATTTTGGTTGTATTTGGTTGCATCGGGGCTTACAATTGGTATCAGAGCTTGGTCTCCTAGAGATTAAGCTTAACCGCTTAGAGTAAAGATCATGGCAACCATAAATGTTTCTTTTTTAGAAGGGCAATCTATTGATAGACCACCTATGTTTAATGGTTCTCATTTTAGCATGTGGAAACAAAGAATGATGATTTTCTTACAATCCGTTTATATTGAATTATGGTATGTGGTAGAAGATGGTCCTTATGAAACTAGAATAGTTGACTCTACCACTAATTTGAGTAGATTAAAGACTAGACAAGAATTGAATGAAAAAGACAAGAGATACCTTTCTTTGAATGCCAAGGCCATGTATATATTGTGCAATGCATTAGATGTAAATGAATCTAGTAGAATTAAAGGTTGTAAATCAGCTAAAGATATTTGGGATAAATTGTGTGAATTTCACGAAGGTAACCAAGATATTAAAGAACAAAAGAAATCTTTGCTTGTTTCTCAATATGAATTTTTCAAAATGCATCCTCTTGAAAATGTTGATAAGATGTGTAGTAGATTTTGTGACATTATTCAAGATCTTAAATTGCTTGGAAAAGAATATTCTTTGGGTGAGAAAAATAGAAAGATTTTGAATGCCTTGCCAAAAGAATGGGAAAACAAAATAAATGCTATAGAAGAGGCAAATGATTTAAATTCTATGTCCATTGAATCTCTTGTGAATTCCCTAACCTCTTATGAATTAAAGCTGAAATTCAAAGTGCAAGAGGAAGAAAATGCAAGAATGTATAAGAGAGGCATAGCTTTTAAAGCATCTCAAGTGGGGGATAACCCATCCTTCATGGGTAATGAAAACATGGAAGTGGACAATGATATAACTCCTCACATCAAAAGTTTCAAGAAGATCTTCAACAAGAGAAGTTCAAGAGGAGATTGCAAAATTACATGGGATGAATGCAATTCAAAAAGAGAAAAAGAAGAGTTGGCCTAAATGGCACTAATGGCCTTTGGAGAAGATGAGGTAAATTCTTATCACTCTTCTAGTGATGAAGATAATGAAGATGATGATGTGCAAATTCTTATGATTAAAATGCATAAAAGTTTGAGAGAATCTTATGCTAAAAATAAAGATTTGAAAACAAAAATAAATGATTTGTTGGAAGAAAACTCCAAACTTTTTCAAGAAAACAAATGTTTGAGAATGGAAAATGATGATTTAAAAAATCAAAAAGGTGTTTTTGATTGCAAAAATAATTTGAAAAGGAAGTTGGAAGAGAAAACAAAGTTTTATGAAAAAATGTTGGAGGAACAAAATTTGTTAAAGAAAAGAATTAATGACTTGAACGAGTTTCTCCAAAATGAAAAACAAAAGTTTTCTCAAACAAAAGAAAGCAAATCTTTTCAAGGCACAAATAAGTTTGCTATGATAAGAAGTAAGAAAATTAGTTGCATTAAATCCACTTATGTGCAAAATACTTCTATCATGTGTCACTTTTGTTGCCAATTTGGACATATGCAAAATGATTGTTATGTAAAGAAAAATATGAGAAAAGGTATGAAATCCATGTGGATTGCTAGATTATGTTGTACTAACTCCCAAGGACCCTATAAAGAAAAAATATCAAATGAAATTTCTCATACTTAGGTATATCATGAAGATTTGATCCAAAAAGTGCTAAATGGTTGAAAGTACATTTGAATGTTTTGACATTCAATATGGTCTTGATTTGAAAAATAAAGGGGGAGTTTGCTTTTTGTTTGATGCCAAAAGGGGGAGTAGGATTTATTGAAATTTCTTTGTATGTTGGCATTTTCTAAGGGGGAGTTTTATTTGAACTTATTTGATCAAAGAAATCTTCATTTTGTTTGTCATCATCAAAAAGGGGGAGATTGTTGATCTTGGTTGATCAGTCCTTGGTTTTGATGATTAACAAACCAAAATGTAGATTTGGACTAATATTTTTATGTGAGAAATTTGTTAGAACAGGTCATTGATCCAAAAGAGAATCGAAAAGATTTGAATCAAAGAGAAGTTAAGAAATATGAAGGTTCGGACGTAGAGGATCGGACGCTCGATATAGGATCGGACGTCCGACAGACAACGATACTCTTCGGACGCTTGGATCGGACGCTCATTCATTGCTTCAGCCGTCCGACACAAAAAGAATGAAAGTTGAACATTCTGACTTCTATCGACGCAGGGTTCGGACGCAGAACAAATGGTTCGGACGTCCGATAGGTGGTTCGGACGCATGGTTCGGACGCAGAGCAAATGGTTCGGACGTCCGACAGGCCAACGGCTAGTTTCGACAGCATTTAATATTTGACCATTGGAGAGCCTTTTGGAGCCATTTCTCACCTTCTATAAATACCCCAAAACACAAGAAGACACAGACTTTTACCAACACTAAATACAAGCTTACAAGTGAGATCTTTGAGTAGAAATATTCTTTGTTGGTTGTATAAGGGGTTGGGAAAGTTGGGTTGTGAGGTTGCTCAAGTGAATGTTACTCTCTAGGAGGAGTAAAACCTTGGTGAAGGTGAACCTATCACTTGGAGTAGTAAAACCTTGATAAAGGTTGTCTCACTTGTATAAAGTAGTTCTTAATTGAGTGGGTAAGCTTTCAATTGTAGCTAGTTGAGGGTTTACTTGGAGAGTAGTAAAATTCCTTTGCTCAACCAAAGTATGTTTGGGGTGAGGAAGGAGTGAGCCTTCACTTGTACAAGTTGGTTAGCACTACCATCAATTGAAGAAGCTATTTGGTGGATTCAACTCCAAGTTTGGAAGAAGTTTGGGAGTTTGATTGGTTTGAATTTCTTTTACTTTATTGTTACTCTATTTTTGTGCTTTAAAATTGCTTATATTCTTTGTCATTGTATTTACTTGACTACTTGTCTGGTTGAGTATTTTGGTTGTATTTGGTTGCATCGGGGCTTACACAGGCCTACACCCAGCCAAAAATCCCCTTTTTTATGCATCAAACATAACGAACATTCTCTGAAAATGCGCAGGTGCAGTAGGTATTGTTCTTTGAACCTCAACTTTAGCCATACTTCCATTGTTCTACCTCATTAGCATCTCACAATAAGATCTAACCTTCAAATATTGATTCTTATGATCTCCCTCAATCCTCTTCTTGGCTTTCCACTTTGCTCTATATGCTTGGTCTATGGATACAAATACACTAAAATCCCTTTTTGCAGCCTTCATAAGGAGTAGTAACATCCATTTTAGGATCATCAATCAACATGTCCATGTACTTTTCAGCTAGCCAAGTGGAAGTCACAGCATTCATTTTAAACTTTCTAGGATGCACATTGTGTTCAATCATATTCTTAATTTGAAAAGTGTTGCTATCTTGTAACTTAGATGTGTGGATTCTCCAATGGCATTCCTCTTCGACACACACCACAATAACCTTATTGCTTTCATTTTTCTTGAAATTGAATTTATAACCATTTCTAATTGAGTTTTCTCTGAGTGCCGCCCTAAATAGTTTACCATCTGTGAATTTCCTACCTAACTTTAGAACAGGATTTGACATATATATTTTTTTGTATCAAAGACTGGAAATTTCCTTTCAAAACTTTCATCATCAGAATTCAATGGAGCATCTATATTGTCCGAACTAGTCTCACAACTGTCACAGTCATTAGTGTTGATGGCAATTTGCTGCTCTATGCTTGAAGGTGCAGCACCAGATAACTCTTTTTTCTTTGACTTTGTTATGTTGGTGAATTCATCATCATAAATGTCTTCATCATTAAAATACAGCATATCTTCAGTTGAAATACTCCTAGTGTCTTCACTAAGATATTCAAAACTGCCATTATCAATTAACCCTTCACTGATAAGGCCCATATTAGTTTCAACATCATTCACAACCTTAATATCAGTCATAGGAACATCAAGGTGCAACTTTTCTATGTAAATCAACATTGTTTTCCAACCATTATACTTGGCATACATGTCCATCACATCAATGTCCCCAGCTAAGGGCCTGAGTCCACCATCCAAGTCACTATCTAGGACTAAATATTACATGTTATATTCTAAAGATTTATAACCTATGCTTTCAGCTTCTTCTTGCACATCAAGAATACCACACCTATCAAGGTCTATGTGGGTGAATGTTGTAGTTCCCCCTACATATTTTGTTATTGCTCCCCTCACCAACACGCCTCCATGATGGATTTTGAGTACAAATTGAATATTAACCATGTTTTCTGCATGCAAAGACAGAATATATATATATACACACACAAACTGAAAACAGTAGCTATGAAAACTATAATTAATATACTTGTTTATGGTTCCAAGTCCTTGATTACATAATCAAATCATAATATATTATGCTCATGGGACACATGCACAAAGGAAATATTATCTACAAGAACAATAACTTTTTTTTCCATTGGGACCATTGGTAAACCTATTACCATGCATGAAATCGAAAAATCATATTCCCAACACATATGTCTAGATTCACAACAAAATGAACAAGTCCAAAGCATTAGCTTCATGCAGACATCATGCATGAAATTGAAAATTCATATTCCCAACACATATGTCTAGATTCACAACAAAATGAACAAATCCAAAGCATTAGCTTCATGTAGACACCATGCATGAAATCGAAAAATTGTATTACCTATTTCAACTTCGAATAAGAAGGATTTGTCCTTTGATTTCAACACTACTCTTTCTCAGCCTTTGTCTTAGCAGCCGAACAAGCTATTCAGACATTGTAAGATCTAACACTTAAATAATAATGCCTTTTTTTTTTTTTGCTAAAAAAAGCAGCATTTGAGTGTTCTAAGAGAGACGAATAAGCGACTAGGAGAGAAAAGCATAAATATAAATGAAACTGAGGCGAGATAAACTATAGGGTTTCCTATAGATTTGGCTCCCATGGGGTAGTTTTGGAAGTTCGGAAACAAATTTTGGATAAACCGGTCATATCGCTTCTTTTTTTGCCGGATTTAACATGATTTTAAAATGTGCCAAAAATGGATAGTTGAAGGCACTAGATTGCTGCAATTAAAAGTTTGGGGTGCACACTGCAATTCGGTGATAGTTTGAGGGTGCAAACTGCAATTAACCCTAATTGGTATGAATATATTACCTATTGCCTTCACTACAAGTGCAGCCACAGACCAATCTTGACTCAAAGGATATCCACTGTATGTGGATTCTGCCAGAAACTCAACTCAGGCTTGCTTTACAAGTGACATAATTACGATGGACTACAACGAATTTGTTTCACTTTTCCTGTATGAAATTGTAGACCTACCTGCATATTTCTCATCCCCTGATGCAAATTTTCGTATTTAATATTGAGCATACTGACTTTTTTTAATGCAAGATGAAACGCACAAAGTAGCAAGAATATGATGAAGGAACAAGACAAAAGAATAAGAAATGAAACAAGCGCACCTCCTTGGCAGTTCCACGCTTCAGGGATAAAAACAAAACCTGTGAAACATAAAAATAGCTGAGGACTAATGCAAGAAAAACTTCTTTCAGCTTATGATGGTTTCTAAATATCAAGGAAAAAAAGAAAATTTAAAAGAAAAAAAATGTAAAAATGCTATGCTAAAAGTTACCTTTAATCATTGGGATAATTTCAGAAACTTCCCTTGAGGTTTCATGAAATATCACCTAGCTCCACAAAACTTTTCAAAATCTCACTTAGCACACTTGAAGTGATAGTAGGGCCATATACTAATATCAAAGGTGATGAATTGTCAATAATACCCTCATATTTAAATTTTCTAAACTTGTTTTCTTTTCCTAAATTTCCTGCTTTTCTTTAACAATGTCTATACAAACATACATACATACATACATATATGTATGTATAATTGAATTGCAAATGTCAATGAAATATAGGATTTAATCAATGAAATATTCAACGCATTTGGAGAAGAATAGCGGCAGGTTCTTTTTATTTATTTTCCTTTTTTGGTGTTTCACAACTTTATTTATTTATTCCTATTCATGTAGAGCGCAAGAGAAATAAAGTAATTGAAACTCCGAACTACAGTTTTTCAAATTCTGACTTTTTCTAAAATTTTCATAATCCACACCCATAAAAAAAGTTTGTCTATTTTGAGTAAATTCTTTGTATGATACTGAAATTGAATTTCATCTATTACTAAGTTTTTTTTTTTGCTCAAATGTATGATTTTACATGCTAATTACCTTCAACGCTATGAAGGGTTCTATTTGTAGAAATGGTTTAAAAAATAATATTCGCTTTTACTATCCCTTCCTACTGTAGAAGTGACTATTGGCTATAACATAAACTCTTACCAATTTTCATCTCCTCACTTTTAAGGTGGTTTTGATTTAGTATTTTTTTTTTCTTGGTTTGTAAAATGTTCATTTTTTTTATAGCCTAAGAGTATTAAAGGCACTAAAATAATCTCTCTCCTCAAACATGAATTTTTTAATATTACTTTTGGTTAAAAGGGCTTCCAATGTTACCGAAATGTCAATTCGAGGGATGCTAAGTGAGATTTTGAAAACCTCAAGGGAGCTAGGTGATATTTCGTAAAACCTAAGGGGAGGTTTATAAAATTATCCCTTAATCATTTATGCTTTAAACAGTAGTGCTCTCAAAGAATGGTGGCAAACCGGGATTTACCCGGCAGCACCAATGTGTAATTCAGAAGGATGAATGCATTGGCTGGTTATGCATTTAGTTTAGCTGTGCAGACAACTCAATCTAAATGACTTCAATCATTATGATTTGATGTTGGATCCGCTTTTATCAGGAAATCATTTGCCAAGTCTCCAACAAAATCCATGCCAAACCAAGGTACAAATCTGAAAATTTCCTTCTAAAAGAAAGGGAAGGACGCATTCTTAAGCAATTTATTAGTCCAGCCAGTCATTGAGATGATTTACCCACTCTGGTGCGAGAATTAAAAATTACCAGCTGTGCTGCTTTCAGAAATTGAAGTTTTGGCAAGGACAGAATAATCAACAGATTCTCAAAGACCCACACTAAGATGGATGTGAGTATCTTTAGGGCAATAATAAGGCACATTACCGAAGTATTCTATATTAATGTCCAAATCAAGAGATTTTTCTTCAAGTTTGATTTTGTTTGTTAATTCTCTCAATAACTGGTACATTTCTTTGCATTGGGGGTGTGAATGATCTTCAGCATTAAAAGAATGCACTTCGTTATTAATTTCCATCCAACTCCAACCTGGCACCTTTTTTACTCGTCTCTCCCTCATGAGCTTCTTAACAGTAGCTATCTCGTCCCACTTCTCAAAATGTCCATACATATCAGAGAGAAGAACATAAGTACAATGCTCTTCTGGCTCTAATTCCAGTAAATGACTTGCCACTTCAGTTGCCATCTCAATGTCACCACATTTCCTACAGGCACCTAGTAGAGTTTTCCACACCATTGCATCAGGCTGAAAAGGCATCTCTTTGACCAGCTCTTTTGCCTCCTCTATACGGCCAGCCCTCCCCAGCAGGTCAATGGCACAAGCATAGTGTTCCATTCGTGGTGGAATACCATATGCAGATTCCATTGATTTTAGAAATTTTTTACCTTCCTCTACTAAGCCAATATGGCTGCATGCAGTTAGAACTGCAACCAAGCTTATATGATCCAGTTTTACATTTTTCTTTATCATTTGAAAGAAGAGGTCAAGTGCAACTTTACCTTGCCCATGTTGAGCATATGCAAACATAATTGAGTTCCAAGTGATTGAACTGTCTCCAGGTGACTCAGTAAAGGACTTCCAAGCATCCCCCAGACTCCCCGTTTTGGAGTACATAAATATCAAAGCACTGGTTACATAGTCATTTTTCTCAAAGCCTGATTTTATTGTGAACACAGGAATTTGCTTACCCAATTGGAAAGTTGCCAAATCTGAGCAAGATCTAAGAGCGCAGACAAAGTGTTGTGAAGCTCACTTGCGCCGTTATGCTTAAAAGGTATGAAGCTCACTTTTTTTGGATCAATCACAAGAAGTCCCAAAGGTTTGATATATTTCGCAGTTTACCCCCTAATGTTTTATTTTTCTCACTTTGTCCACTCTGTCAATCCACCTCAGCAAATGGATAGTTAAAATATTATAGTTGACAAAAAAAACCCCCTATTTTAATCGTTAAAATTTCTTATGAAAATGGCACTCTTCATGTTTTATAAAGAAACGATCCCCAGAAGTTCTCTAGTATATTTTGAGCATTCATTACATCATAAAAATTTGTCTCCTGCATCCGCAACATTTGCAACTAAAACAGGAAAAAAATGTCCCAAGTTTTTCCAAAGTCATTTACTTATTATTCTTCTAAATGTTGATAATCATACCATATGGAAGAACCAATCCAAGAAACTTGTAAATGTGATGAAATAGCACCTTTAAAACGATCTTCGACATCGAAAAATTTCAAAAGGATATTTCTTGGATATTCAAATTATAAGGTTTGGTTTTTACAATAAACAAATTATTTATTTGTACTTTTTGAAAAATATTTGGAAATACGAAATTTTTTTTATCTAGAATCGTTATCCATATAATTACTTCAAATGAATAAGCTTGGAACTTTGTGCAAAGGAAGAGAAATATGTGCTATATCTGATTCGAACCTATGGAAATTTACATCTATTCATTATATTTTAGGGATAGCATTGTCCTTTTGATGTCAATTGTCAGCATCATTACTAAATGTTTACTTTGACTACCAGTCAAGGGGATTAAGTGAAAAAAATAAAACGTTAGCGGGTAAATTGCCAAATACACAAAATCTTAGGGGGGATTTCTTGTGATTAACCCCATTTTTATAATCTTTTCTTCTTGATTTGATAACATCTAGAAAGACGAAAATAGCTCTAGATTCTCCCTGGATTTTAGCATTTGATGATAATAATCAGCACACAAAACAAAACAATAACATGGTAGTTCTTTAAACCTTATTTTAAAAAAGCATACTCTAAAAATTGGATGATATGGTAATTCGAAACTCCTAACAAAGTATCTATTCTCTAATGTTAATGTTTCCACTATTTCACACATTTTAGACACTTTTTTAAAATAATTTTCTGGACGAAGAACTAATAAAGATAAGATAATGAAACGCTTTCTTGTAATTAAGTAGGTACAATGGAACAATTATTAAAACCGACTAGATGGGAAGCAGGCGAAAGAAAGCTGACCAACGCTTTCAAGGTGATTAGATAAAGCTTTTTTAAAAGATACAATGGGACATGGTTATTAAACCCATTTGGATGAGGAACCAATGAAGATGGTCACCGAATTTACTTTTTGAGTTACAACAACTTCTGAGTTAACAATGAATCTTCAGTGTCACTTCAATTTACTCATTTATTTCTTTTCTCTTGCAGTTTTCTTCCAAAGAACATTTTACAGTATATGAAGGAAAATCTAATGGAGATGGGAAGATTCAAGCAAATTTCTGTTCATCATTGAAAGAGAAGAAGCAAGAGAGGAAGATATTTTGGGATGACATTCCTTCACTACCCATGTGAGTAGTACAACTGACATATATATACAAGATTGAAATAATCTAGATCCTAAAATCAAGCTATCAAGATCCTAAAATCAAGCTAGAATAATTAGCTATCTACTTCCTATAATTAAACTAGGATAATCAGGCTAATAATCAGGCTATCTAATCCCTATAATTGATGTATAATATATCACACGTATCTAGATATATTCAACACTCCCCCTCAAGCTGGAGCATACAAATCATATCACCAAGCTTGCCACATATATATTTTATACGAGGACCTCTTAGGGACTTGGTAAGAAAATCTGCAAGTTGATCACTTGAATTAACGAAACCCGTCTCAATAACTTTGGAGATCAATTTTTCTCTAACAAAATGGCAATCAACTTCAATGTGCTTAGTCCTCTCATGAAAGACTGGATTGGAGGCAATGTGAAGTGCAGCTTGATTATCACAAATCAACTTCATTGGGTCACTAGTCCCCAAATTCAACTCATTGAGCAATTGTTTAAGCCATATTAGCTCACATGTAGCCATAGCCATGGCTCGATACTCAGCCTCAGCACTGGATCTAGCAACCACATCTTGTTTTTTACTTTTCCAAGATATTAAGTTGCCACCAACTAGAATACAATAGCCTGTGGTAGAACGACGATCAATAGGTGATCCTGCCCAATCTGCATCAGTGTAACCAATTACTTGCATGTTTCCTTTATCAGTATACAACAATCCTTGGCCAGGTGCTCCTTTGATATATTTGAGAATGCGGAGAGCTGCATTCCAATGAGTATCACATGGGGAATCTAAAAACTGACTGATCACTGAGACAGAAAAAGATATGTCAGGACGTGTTACTGTAAGATAGTTCAACCGTCCCACAAGCCTACGATACTTTCCAGGATCCTTAAGTGGCTCCCCCTGTCCTGGAAATAATTTAATATTAGGATCCATTGGAGTTTCGACAGGCTTAGCATTTGACATGCCTGCCTCCTCCAAAATGTCCAATGCATATTTTCGTTGGCAAATAACAACACCTTCTTTGGATTGGGCAACTTCGATACCCAAGAAATAACGAAGCTTGCCCAAATCTTTCGTCTGGAAATGGCCAAAAAGGTGGTTCTTTAACTGAGCAATTCCATCATGATCCTGTCCAGTGATAATAATATCATCGACATAAACGACAAGATAAATGCTACCTTTTGATGGAGAATGACGATAAAACACTGAATGATCAGCCTCACTACGGATCATGCCATATTTTTGGACAACATCACGAAAGCGTCCAAACCAGGCCCGAGGAGATTGTTGGAGACCATAGAGTGCACGTTTTAGTCGACAAACCATTCCACTAGACTTCCCCTAAATAACAAAACCAGGTGGTTGATCCATATAAACTTCCTCCTGCAATGCACCATGAAGGAATGCATTCTTGATGTCTAATTGGTGCAAAGGCCAATGATGAACAGCAGAAAGAGATAAGATGAGACGAACAGAAGACATCTTGGCCACTGGAGAAAAGGTGTCAGTATAATCCAGACCAAAAATTTGAGTATAACCCTTAGCTACTAGACGAGCTTTAAGACGATCAATTTGACCATCCGGACCAACTTTAACAGTATAAATCCAACGACAACCAACAGTTGATTTACCAGGTGGGAGTGGGACTAGCTCCCAAGTGGAATTGGAGTGAAGAGCAGCCATTTCATCTATCATTGCCTGACGCCACCCAGAGTGGGACATAGCCTCACCTATAGTTTTAGGAACAGACATGGACGACAAAGAGGACAAAAAGGCATAATAGGATGAAGACACGCGCTGATAATTGAGACAAGTATAGTTGGGACATTGATTGCGAGTAGAACGAATACCTTTGCGGACAGCAATGGGTGGGCTGGCTGGAGAGGAGATCGTGGTAGGTGACGAACTTGGAATAGTTCGTGAGACATCAGGGACATCAGCAGATTCTCCAACACCAGTATCTGGAACTGTAGTAGGACAATTCCCTACATTGCGTCTCTGGTAAGTGAGCAATGGTGGTGGTGATGCGGGTGAAGGTAAGGACTCTTTAGGAGGCTGACTAATGTCAGTGTCATGAGTAAGAGGAACAAAATAAGTAGAAACAGGAATATCTTCCGTGATTGTAGAATGCTCAGACTTGTTAGGCTGAAAGAAAGGAGTAGACTCAAAGAACGTAACATCTGCAGAGATGATGTATCGTCTAAGATCAGGAGAAAAACATTTGTACCCTTTTTGTGTTCGAGAGTATCCCAAAAATACACATTTGACAGCACGTGAAGACAGCTTATCTTTTCCAGGAGTGAAATCATGTACAAAACATGTACAGCCAAATGTACGAGGGGAAATAGAAAATAGTGGAGCATTAGGATATACAAAAGAGTAAGGAACTTGATCCTTAAGGACAGATGATGGCATGCGATTAATCAAATAACATGCAGTGAGAATGGCATCCCCCCAAAAACGTAACGGAACATTTGCATGAAGAAGTAAAGTACGTGCTGTTTCAACCAAATGTCTATTTTTCCTTTCAGCAATCCCGTTTTGTTGTGAGGTGTGAGAACATGATGATTGATGAATGATCCCTTTAGACTCCATAAAGGACTTGAAAGAGGTGGAGAAATACTCATGTGCATTATCACTACGTAAGATTTTTATGGAAACACCAAATTGTGTTTGAATTTCAGAGACAAAACTTTGAAAAATAGAAAACACTTCAGATCTATTCTTCATAAGAAACACCCAAGTACAACGAGAATAATCATCAATGAAAGTAACAAAATACTGAAAACCTAAAGTAGAAATAACACGACTCGGTCCCCAAATATCAGTATGGACCAAAGAAAATAGAGATTCAGCTCTACTATTAGCCCTTTTCGGAAAATGACTACGAGTGTGTTTTCCAAGCTGACATGATGCACACTCTAAGGAAGACATGGTAATAGATGGCACCATCTTTCGAAACTTATTTAAACTTGGATGACCCAAACGACTATGGATTAGCAGAGGATCATCTATTGCAGAACAAGATACTGGTGTTGGTAAAGACAGATGGTAAAGTCCCTGAGACTCACGCGCTGTGCCAATCGTCCGCCCTGTACCTCGATCCTGTAAAATTACAGATTCCTCATCAAATGTAACTAAGCAGTTAAGAGAACGACACAAACGACGAACAGATACTAAACTAAAAGGACAATTGGGTACAAAAAGAACAGAATCGAGAGGCACAGAAGGTAGAGGGTTAGCCTTGCCAATCCCTTTAGCTTGGGTTTGTGAGCCATCAGCAAGAGTAATATTGGGTAGAGAAGTAGAACTATGGAGTGAAGAGAAAAGTTGTGGATTACCAGAAATATGATCTGTGGCAGCAGAATCTAAAACCCATTGGCCAAGAGATGGAGATTGAGAGACACATGCGCTAACATTACTAGTGTGTACAACTGAGGCAGTAGGTGTGGAAGACTGTTTGGCTGTAAACCATTTCACAAAATCTTCATACTCAGGCTTGAGAGTTGGTTCTGAACTTGCGCAAGGTTCGGATTGAACAATATTCGCCACTTGTTGGGGAGGACGTCCATGCAAGAGCCAACACCGATCTTCTGTGTGGCCAACCTTTTTACAATAGTCACAGTAGGGTCGATTTTTGTTACCATTATAACCACCTCGACCACGGCCACGTCCACGACCTCCTCTTTGGCTGGATTGAGATGCCAAAGCTGATGAATCAACAACGATAGTCTCTGAAGATGATTTTGATTCATCCGGGAGCCGTAACAGCCGTGAAAAAGCTTGAGACAAAGTAGGAATTGTGGGGCTAGCAAGAATCTGGTCACGAATGGTAGAATATTCTGCAGGTAATCCAAAGAGAGCCAAAAGCATAAAAAATGTACCTCGCTGAGAGAGTTGTTCCTGCTGAGTTGCAGCAGGGGGTAGCAACTCATTGAAATCGGAAAGGACCCCTTGAATTCTGCCTAAGTAAGAACTCATAGGCATATCAAGTTTTCGAGGTGCAATGAGACTCATCAAATCAGAACAAACGGCATAAACACGAGATATATCATTAGTGTATAATGCTTTGGCCTGCTCCCAAACACTAAAGCAAGTCTTATGTGGACGGAAAATTTGCTTTAGTGAAGAATCAATGGTCTGCCAAAGCATGCTACACAATTGAGCATCGATTCGCTCCCACTTGGATGGATCAGTCATAGTATCATCAGGTTTAGTAGTAAGATGATCTTTATATCCTTGTCCCATAAACCATAGCTCTACGTCAGCAGCCCAAGTAGAGTAGTTACTGCCTTTTAGTTTTTCGGTAGTAATAATAGTACAACCAGTAATAGATGGATTGGCCATGAGAGGAGTTGTGGATTTAGATGTAGATGTTATAGATGTATCGGATGTAGACATAATGATATTGGGTTAAAGAAAATCACCGGGTAAAATCACCGGGTGGGATGATTAGAAAACGAATTTCTCTTTCTAACTTGCTCTGATACCAGGAAAGAGAAGAAGCAAGAGAGGAAGATATTTTGGGATGACATTCCTTCACTACCCATGTGAGTAGTACAACTGACATATATATACAAGATTGAAATAATCTAGATCCTAAAATCAAGCTATCAAGATCCTAAAATCAAGCTAGAATAATTAGCTATCTACTTCCTATAATTAAACTAGGATAATCAGGCTAATAATCAGGCTATCTAATCCCTATAATTGATGTATAATATATCACACGTATCTAGATATATTCAACAATCATCTTCACCTCACCAGCTGTAGAAGGAAGTCAATACATGCACAAGATAGCTTAAATATAGAAGAAACTTTTAACCTTATATAGAGTATCAACATACCTCGCTGTTGACCCCTAAAGAGGAAGAAGTGAACTAAAAGTATATATACAAATTTGATTTCGCTATCCTACTCCAGCTACACTAAATTTCTGAGCCTACAGTGCGAAAGGACAACTAAAGAGTTCTCCAGCTTTACAAAAGTCACTGGCTTCTCGCTGCATCTTCAGCTTGATTGGCAAACTCAGCATCTGCAGCATACCAGAGTGGTTTTCAGTTTGCCACAAAACACTGGAACGGATTGAATAATGAGTAATATACATTCAAAAAACTAGCATTGAAAGCTCACTGCAATAAAGACTTGATGAAGAAAGGGGAATATTACTAGAATAATAGTCGAAAGCAATGAGCAGGTAGAATAGATTCAGAACTCTCAAATTCACAGAAATTGTTCAAGTTGTTTCATCAAAACATCAAGACTTAGAAACTGGATATTAGATGATCTACATGATACTTTTGAAACAATGAAACAACCAGTTAAGGACCAGAATCCAGTTATGTGCAACAAATACACAACAAAAATTGCAACTTTGTATTCCTCAAGCTAAATGCGATAAACTAGTGTGCGTCTCATGATACAAGTGGAGGGAAAAAATCTTCAAAAGTTGCAGAAAAGCACCAGGAAAACACTTACTCAATTAAAAGCTAGTACTCATCATCATTGGAGTAGTTTTCATCACTATAATGTTCATATATCTCGTACTCTCCATCACTAATATTGGCATCAGGCATTTCATTATCGCCTGCTGCATTAAATGGAAAACTACCAAAGAGCTCTTGCAAATAATTTCTGGACATGTTCTCATGGTCTGTATCTGGAAATGTATAGGACAGACCCACAATGGTGTACTGAAACTTGAGGAATTTCTTCAACAATATAGTTATGCTCATATGCTAAATAAGAACCAAGATTCTTGCTGCTTCAGTTTTGATCATAGCAGGACATAAAGGAAAGGAGAAGAAACATGTGAGGCATAAAAAAATGCACTTGAGACAAACTAAAAACAAACTAAGCACCACTAAAGGCTCAAAGTATCATCCATAATCCTTCACTAGCTGCAGCGCTTTTTCCCAAAGGCATGCTTGTTTAGTCCCCTTTAAAGTACAAGACATGGTTATTAGTATGCTATGGAAGTTTCTGCTTCTGCAACATTATCACTGGTTGGTAATTGAGTCCAGGATCACCCTAGATGGAGTTTTTCCTTGCAGAAAGACAGCAGGAAAGCATAAGACGTGCATTGAAAAAAAAAAAAAATGGGTCAATGGTCTAGCTGGAGGTTCAAAACGGCCTCCATTCTTAAACTGGATATCTCAACATACACAAGACATGAGATCCTTGATGGTAGAGCTTATATGTCAAACCAACATACCATTGGACCTCTCATTTCTTTGTTTTTCTTTCCGACAACAGGAGGGTGAAAAGAGACACTAAGTACAAAATAAAGTTTTTATCCAGGATCAGCTTTCAGAAGTAAGGAAATCTGACTCCCTTATCTCTTTCTCTTTTTAACCATGTACCAATTGTAAAAAGGGTCTACAGAAAGAGAATAAAGTCAATTATCACAAGGATCTATCAGTTCTTTGTTTTCCTTTCCAACAGGAAAGTATAAAATGAAGTAAAGCTTTTATCCAGGATCTGCTTTCAGAAGTGGGGAAAGCTGCTCAGATGTTTCACCATAACCTCTTTCATTTCCATCATTCAGTGAGTGTAAAAAAGGTCTATCCTAATTCTAATGTGTCAACAAAAAGAATATAAACTCAATTTCACAAGGATACAGGAATCCTGTTGTGGAGAAAAATCCCCTTCCTGGAACCCAATCTGAACAAAAATAGAACATGGGAAAGATAAGCAGATCATGAAAAGTTGGTTAAAAAAAAGGAACTTGAATAATTTCAACCATTAAAGAGAGCTGAAACATTAATCAATTGACATTTACCGGGTCTATCGCTTCATATGCATCAAAATCCTCTTCATCAATGTCATCGTCAATGTTATTCACCTCATCTTCTTCATAATCTACTTCATCATTTGGTTCCTTTTCTTGATTTTCAACCACTTCTGCAATGAAAACGAAATCCTAGTGACACTTCAGAAAAAGGTTGTTTTATAGCTTCCAATTTTTCAAGCAATGCAAGACAAAATTTCCATCAAGACCAGATTGCAAGTAAAATGTGAAGCTAAAAATACAATAATCTTTTGAGTCGTAGGAAAAGCTTGTCAAGATTATATATGCAAATCACTTTTACAAGTATTTGAAGGGAAGTAAAGACAAAGTAAAATAGCCAATAGGATTCACATTTACTTTGAGAAATACATTTCAAGTTATGAGAAAATAGTAAGTCTACTATTAAACAATTTCATTTACACTGAAAGTGGCATAGATGTAGAAATTAATATGACCTCTATTGTCTTGCTGCCTTTCCTCATTTGCTTTCAAGTTCTTTGGATACAGACGCATCTTTTTTGACTTTTCAAAGAGGTCACATTCAGATTTCAGGATTGCCTCTGCACCAGCATTGGGATACACTGACAGAAACCTGACAGCAACCCGGTGTCTCAAGGTTTCAAGCACATTGGCTGAGAACCATCCTGTTGCCTTCTGTATCAGATTCAGATTAAAATTGTTGTACAGATTAAAAAGTCGCCTTTTACAGAGATTTTCATCATATATGCAATCAAAATATCGGTAACAAGCAGAACATTGGTAAAGATGCATTTGAAAAACCAGCCAAAGAAATCAAGCTATATGTACAAGTTTATCGATGAGAAAAATATTGATACACTGTAGCACAACCATACAGATGCAGGGAGTCCAGCACAAGTCAAAAAAGCATTACAAATAAGCAGCCAGACAAAAAGATGATTTCACATCAAAATATGAATAATCAAAGTACCATTAGAAGTACCCATTTGCTTCTAGTTTCACTACCTTGCATAATGAAATGAAGATGTGTACAGGAATATAGGGTATTTCCTTGGTTTTCTTATTGATACGGAGTTTCAACATATAGTAATTTCCAGAACCTCATGATCTATAAAGCTAAATTCTCTCTCTTCCACAGGAAGATAGGCCATGATCGAGCCAATAAATGTTTAATCTTATTGTCTTCTACCAGAAAATAAAGCTCAAATTCTCATTTATCCTGCCAAGTGATTCATCTTTACCCAACAAATGACGTAAATCCTCAAAAAAAAATCTTTCTTAGCCTATTTTTTCTGATTCTAAATTTAAATTCCAGGAAAAGTTTGACCAAATTCTCCTACATCCAGCAAAACCAGAAAATCATTACCGAGAATGCCAGAGAGTCATAAACCGGGAAATCATGTTGACGAGGCCTAAAGTGAAAATGCTTCCCTTTTAAATATGTTGAACCTCCTTTCTAACATCACTGAAACAGTTTAGCGGCAAAAGAATTACAAATTATGCTTCAAAATGAAGATATCACATTAATTAGTGACTTATTTAAACATTCACAAGAAAACCCCTTCTATGATAAGCAACAAGATGTTACACTTATCAGTTTCAGCATTTATCATCTCATGAAAATTAAAATTGAAAACAAGTGCTGATAAAAGTTTATTTTATAATCTTTCCAATGACAAGATATGAAGTGTTAACATTTATCATTTCATGAGAATTAAAAAGTTTAAAACAGGTGCTGATAAAAGTTTATTTTCTAACCTTAACAGCTTTTTGGCATAAACAAAGAATGACAAAGACTTCAAGGAATGGAATTGGACGTGCAATACAACGTATCAGCAGCAGTCAATACCCAAGTTTTATCATAAAATAAGACAATGTATTCTTTAATCCTACAAAATTCGTACAGTGCTGGAATGGATGATCATTTAACAGTGCCAGAACTCACAAAGGTAGTCTAGACCTTTGGCATGACAAACAGTTTCGATAATGTCCTATAGCATCAAAACAATCCTAAAAGAAACCACTCTAGACTCCAGATAAGTACAAAAATGATGATAACACACTAATAAATACTGATTTGCAAGTTAGTACAACATACACTGAATGCTTCTACATTTGACGGTTTTCTTATTTCTTCTTGAATGTAGTCATCAGCAAGTTCAAAGAGCTGCAGTGAAGTTTGGCATTTATATGGGAAAGCTCGAAAGGCACATATATCCTCCCAGCGATGCTTCAGTCTGCATGAAGTGGTATCAGAAAATTATTAGTTAGCTTGTTGGATAATAAAAACTAACAACAGCAAAACATAAATAAGTAAATAAGGGATTTTCAAGCTTTCTGCATCATAGTCTCTTGAAACATTAAAAATGGCTACTGAAGTCTTATTGACTGTCTTCTCATTACACAACATATATTCTAAAGCAAAAAAGTGAGAGGAAAGAAGAAAAGAAGGACAACGGTAACAACTAAGCAACTCAATACAGAATCAAACGTCAAGTTTTTGATCTTTTAACCTTCATACAATGTAAATTTGGCCATGAATCAAATATAAATGCTTAAGAGCTCTCATCCTTTAAACTGCTTTCAACCTCACAAGTTTGTTTCCATATGCCTCATAACTTGGTCTGCTCCTTGCCAACTACCGAGAACAAAAGGTTCAGATATGCAACTCAGGAGTTAATGACTCTGAATTCCTAGCATCTCGTTCATCCAGCTTAGACTTCTTTTGCTTCCAGTATAACTCACAAGCTATCAAGCCACATCCCCTGAGCTTTTTTAAGGTTATTATCGGCAACTTCAAATGTTTTGAACTTGGTTTCCTTGTTGCCTCATGATTGTACCGTATTTGATATTAACCTTCCATCTTGGCAGTGCTATATATTTCAATGAGTGGCATCTGTGCCAAGTGCTGATGCTTATCCTACCAATGTTAACATATAACCTCCCAATATAGCATCTACAGTATAGATCCTTCAATATAAGTTGTGTACAAAGAGACCAATTTGGATGATTCACCAATGGATTACGTTTTACT
Organism: Coffea arabica; assembly: GCF_036785885.1. Taxonomy (NCBI): domain Eukaryota; kingdom Viridiplantae; phylum Streptophyta; class Magnoliopsida; order Gentianales; family Rubiaceae; genus Coffea; species Coffea arabica. Next base: position 20,144,636 of record NC_092321.1, read on the forward strand.
GCTAGGATCTTCTCATGATTGTAAATGGGAGCGCCACCCTTTCATGACGTCTTTTTTCTTGCAAACTAGCCTCAAAAGAAACTTTTGTAAATAAAAATAAATGTCTAAAAATAAAAAGAAACTTTACTAGATAAAATAAAAGGAAGAGGAAGCAAAAGAAACTTTTGTAGATAAAAATAAATGTCTCCAGACTTGTTCAAAAAATCAAATAGTCAAACACTGTTATAAATCTTATAAAATAGCTGTTCTACTTATATTCTATCCTTTGAATAGATTCAGTGAGACATTGTTTGTAAACTATTTTATAATGATCGTTAAGTTCCTTAAGACAAATTTGAAAATAGAAATCTATAATAAAGGCAATAAAACATTGACTAAATTAACATAAAATGAGTCCCAACAGAATAACCTCCATCTCTTTTGTTTCAAGCCAGATGGAAATCACCATTGAGATGAACATTTGTCTGAGATAAAGGAAAAGGCAATGATGACAGCTATCTGTCTCCTTAATGGGCAAAAACGAATTTGGGATTTTTAGATGAAAATAACTGACAGAATTACCAAAACAAAAAACAGAAAAAATTGACCAAGCCAACAAATTTTATGAATGCATTTCACCAAAGATATTAATTCTCAAAGCACTAACCTTGATGCTGAATTAGCCTCACAGTAGCTTCTTAATGGTACTGGCACACGGAAGTCCATTGTTTGATATCTGTTCACAAGTACATCACAATCCATTGGTCAATGAGTAGGCAGTATTTAAATAGCAATAAGACATTTCCAATGTCCCAGAAGCATATCTATTGGTGATGAAGATGAATGCATAGAATGTCCAAGAGTAATTAAAATGACAACACCAAAATTTCTCAATGTCATTAGAAAGATCCTATTAAAAGAAAATGGCAAAATTTCTCAATGTCATTAGAAAGATCCTATTAAAAGAAAATGTGTAATAATTGATGGAAAAGCAGCAACTTTTCTACTATTAAAGAAACGAAACAACTCTATGGGGGCAAGAAAACAAAGAAAAGAAAAAGGAAATAATAAGAAGTTCCATAACTAGCTTATCCATAGGAAAAATCAGCAGTTCACTTTCCAGCTTGCAAAAGCAGGTAAAGTTAATACTTTTCTTTCACAGCATTTACTGTTTAAGTAAAATCTCCCAAGCAAGTACTGAAGGACCATCCCTACATTCTACTTTTGATAAATACAGCAATAAAAGACAACCTTATGACTGAAGAATATCAAGCCTTGCTCCTTCTTACAAGTCAAGGTTTGGCAGTTCAAAAATGGTAAGAAGAAAAATTTGGCACAGAAGAGCCTAAAAGACAGCGGCTTCCTTTGAAAGGTCCCAAATTCAACAATACAAAGAATAAAAAAGATTAAACGGAGCAAAAATTAACAAAGCTGCTCAGAACCAAAATAAATGTTCCAGGAGAGTCATGCAACAGAGGATGGAGCGAGACTTGTGAAGCTGTAGGGCAGAAGGCAATAAATTAATTTCCATAGAAGAGAAAAGCACAAAGAAACAAAATCTGTAAATGAATTGGCTCAAAAATCTCATTGTTGATCTGGGAGCAAATATGACCATGAAGCAATATTAACAAGGCTCCTTCATTATGAAACCTGTTTAATGTTGCCAGACACGTTCAGACTTGATTGCTATGGGATGACCAAAAGCTTCTTAAAGCTTCTTCAACCATTAAATAAATTCATTCTTACGCTACTGACATAAAATTACTTGAGCTACAATAACTAGTTTAAGTTCAATTAATTAAATGAATTCGTTATTATGCTATTGACAAACCACTAAATTTTTATATTGTATTTGATAAGGGTGATGCCAAGTTTTCTCTTTTGGTCTGAGGTTTAAGTTGACTTTTAGCTCCTATTGTAAAATGGGTCAAGGTCTTTAATGGACCTGTAATGGAGGTCTGTTCCAGGGAAACAGACCTCCTAGAGAAGTGGGTTCCTTAAATGTCCCTTCACGTGATCATTGCCAAAAGTCTACAGTTTTCAAAGAGCTTAGTACGCCAATTTATATTAGTTACCAATCAACCCCTAAATGAATTAGTGGAGAACCATAGTATATACCATGTTATAGCAAGTAAACTATGAGAAGTAGTCCACAAAATTGATATGCACTTTTCCAAATTAGCCCTGAAAGATGGATTAAAAGCATCAAATTGATACATAAAAAGAACTAAATCACGAGATGTTAAGAGACTTGGGAGATGGTCTAAATCATCCTGAAGCAAATGTACCAATGAATTTTAATCACAAAAGACAGCATAGTATTGGCAATGGCCACAATCAGCTTAAATAAAAGGCTAAGTAAAAGAAGGAAAGAAAATGCCAAACTCATGAGGAATAAAAAAGTATGAGTTTTCTTATGGGACCCTCACATGCGAGACTCGGGATCTTTGCGAGGATCATATCCTTTTCTGATCCAGAATCTGCAAAATGGCCCAGTTGAAAAGTAATAAGCCGCTCTGAACAGAAGCCTGAAAGACAATGGACCAACATCAAGAGCCAAAAGAAATATTTACATGAAATTCACTGTTTAGTTCAAAGACTCAATTTCGATGTCATATAAATGACAGGATAAGATAACAAAAACCACCTTTTGAGCATGTTTTCTCCAAATTCCAGACCTTTGTCAAGCAAGTGCTCAGACAATGAATCTTTTACCCATATTGGTCGTTCATTGAACAGCTCAGCCACTGTGTTCTGCAAAACCCATTGTTCTGAACCTTCAGGTATGAATTTCTCCCAGTTTACCTTTTTTGGGATCTGTTTGAACGTTAAGTGAACTAGAAATAGGAAGAATGCACCCAAATCCAAAAAGTTTAACTTCTTTTCGGCAAGAAAATTAACTTCAACAAGAATGAATCATGATTTCCTGAAAATAGATATCCTTCCACGTTCAGTATTAGTTAAACTAGCCAGAGACAACATGAAGGCACATGACTAATGGTTGACATAAATGGCGAAGATTTAACACTGACTTATCCAATGTCTGTTTTAGTATTCTTTACACTGCTCTGGATGCTTAAATGCTTGATCATGTCTTAGCTTTCGACATTTGTTTAAAAAATACTAGAATTGAAGAGACAGTCATCAAAATACAGTTATGATGCTCAAGGGTTCCCTGAATTTTACAAAGAAATGATCTTTCTGCAGTAACGGCAATCCAAAAAAAAAAATATCAGGTGCTATTGTACAGTTATAGTAAATGAAATGGCAGCTAACTCATTAAGGGTACAAAACTTTCATTTTGTGCACCAGAGAAAAATTTCCAACAGTAGAAGGTTTATATGTGCAACAAATGATCAGCCTAAACTTGTTATTGAGACTTAGGGCTATAAATGCTGAGAGACACAAGTCAAGACCCTCAACTTTTCCCTTCTAGCTCTGTCTCCTGCCAATCCTTAAAAAAGGGCTAAAGTCTCTCTGGAGTCATAACACAACTTCAAAGGAGTGATATCATCCATCTGAAATTACTCCTCTCACTTCCAAAACCAAAAGCTACTAATGTTTTCATGGTAAGTGGTCAAGCAAACTCACATTTTAACAATTTCAGCATTTATATTACACGAACAACTGTAATGTCCAACACCAATTTTTCAGAGAAGAATGGCCAAAGGTAATAAAAGACAGAACTGGATCCTATAGACTATAGAACTTCAAGTTATACAGATAATCATGATTAGGATATCTTCAATATCAATATCAAGTGCTAGACTTGGCTCCATATTCCTCTGCATCAACAAAATGAAGTTAGTGGTAAAAAAAAAAAAAAACCTTAAACCTAATAGAAGATACACAGGAAAGACGAGTACACTAAGTAAATAGAGTCATTAGTACAACAGAAGGAATGAGTCAGACAACTACTGCCATCGTAAGAGGAAAGAGATTATATAAAAAAAAATCTCTGAATCAACAATGCTTTACTTTTTAATAATAAGTTCCCAACAGGTCAATCTATGTGCCACTGAACTTGAGATCCAACACATGAAAAATGATCACCATATCTTATCTAGCACAATGCAACAAATGAATGACACCAACACCACACTAGCTTAGAGTGATTAGCAATTCCTCAAACTGGAAAAGAGGGGTTAGGGATTACTTAAAAATCCAGGGCCTAACCCAGAAAGAAAAAAGGAAGAAGTTCAAACTGCAAACTATTAAAGTTGGAAACAGCACAAAGAGGGAGAGAAAGGATCACAGATCTGAAGCTTCTAGCAACTTTACTGCCAGCTTCTGATAGATTTTCCACTTTGAAATGAAATATTAAAATCTTCTCCTTTCTTAAAACTAAAACTTAAAAATCAGTACATGGGTTTGTACAGATAGGAGGCAGAGAAAACATTTGATGAATTATCTTAACAAAGTCATACCTCAGTGTTGATACCTTGCCTACATCCATGCTCCTTATCCCTTCATAAGTTTTAGGTCCACAAATCTGAAGCTTCTAACCACTTTTCTGACAGCTTCTGATTGGTTTTCCACTTTGACAATAAAATATTAAAATTCTTCTCTTTTCACAAAATATTAAAATTCTTCTCTTTTCACAAATCTGAAGCTTCTAACCACTTTTCTGACAGCTTCTGATCGGTTTTCCGCTTTGACAATAATATTTTTAAATAAGTTTATGGGCTTATACAGATAAGAGGCAGAGAAAACAGTTGATGTATTCTCGGAACAAGTCATGCCCAGTATTGATGCCTTGCTTACATCCATGCTTCTTATCCTTCATAAATTTTATTAACTATTTAGACTATCCGACTACCAATTTTCCAAGAATCCCTTTCATGGGTATATTAAAAAAGAAAAAAAAATCTCGAATCACCCATCATCTGATATAAATAATAAAGGTATCAGCAGCCAGCTTGTGCCAGCATCTATTATTGCTGAAGTATTTAGTAAATATTAGGACTAGGCAAAAAGCAGTTGCTCTTCCTTTTAAAGCAAGCATTGATACTTGTGCAACTTTTCAACCTACAAAAACGTGGTTCACATGCAAATAGAAGATGAACATCAAAATCAGATATAATCATCCTTGGAAAGATTAGGCTACCTCCTGATGATGCTGGTTCATATCCTCTTGTTTTGTTTTCGAGCTGCTATGCATACATGGTTTTAACCTGCAATGCAATTTGACTTGAATTATGCCAACTTCTAAGTTCATTCCTCCTCAGATTGCATGCGCATGTGATGTCAGACATCCAAACAATTTCAAACTCATGGTGATCTTCAAAAGCCATAAGACGAAAGGGTACAGTAACTGTTAAAATTTGGACTTAAAAGCAACAAAAGAAATCTATTAGAAGAAATCCCTTTCATAGTTAACTTTATCGGCAATTGAGGAATTCACTCATCCTGTAATAGTTAAGTAGTGTTAAGTGAAAGATGTGGAGGAAGTAAAAATAAAAACCTGCAGGTAATAATGCAGAAAATAATCTTAATGAGAGAAGTCAGGCCTAAAACCATTTAGAAACAAAACAAAATCTGGTGGAAATCGAAATCATGAGAAACTTGTACTTTTAAAGGAATCACAAGTTTTAGTGGTCCCTTGAATATGCTTTAGAAGAAACACGTTTTTCTTTTTTGAATGTTATATTCACGGCGTTCTACATACTTTATTATGGATCAGAACCTCCCATATGCATCAAAACCACTGGCAACACGATGACAATTCTGTGTCCATAGATTTATGGAATGATACCAATGTGGAACATACTGAACCATTTTTCTGCAGTATCTTCACTGTATAATTTTTGTACAATAAGCACATCAAATACGTAGAATTAAAAAGTTTCTAATGCACAACTTTCTGCCTCGCTGACTCAAGTTCCTCCACTATTAAGCAATAAGGCTCCTTCCCAGTTACAATAAGTACTCAGATGACAAGCCTTTTCATTGACATCAACACGTGCTAAAATGCAGGACATGAAAACATGTTGCATCTACAAATGATGTATAGGTAAACAGCTAAAAGGTGACATCTTACACTATTTTTTCTGGTCTATCCTTCAGCGAGAACAGCGGTGGTACTAGGATCATCAAATCATCCTGATCAACATCCATAAGGCCACCCTTCTCTACTAATTATGCATAAAAGAAGATCAAGCTGAATAAGAAACTGAAAATCAAGTTAAATAAGAAAACAGTTTTATCTAATTTACTTCAAATTCTGATAAAATAAAGTAAGCCTGACCAAATTCAGCCCAATTTCTCTTCTTTCGTCTGGCAACGTCAGCATGGACAGCAATAACATGCTGGTAATCCACCATTCCTAAAAAAGCATGTATACAATAAAGAGAAACGTCATGTCATCCTAGGTGATAGATACAGAGGAATTGAAAAAATCAGAACAACATGAATGAACTTTCAAACCATTAAAATGATAAGCTTCTCCTATGCAAGCAACAATATCAGCAGAAAGATGTTCTTGCCGTTCCTCAACAACCTGGGACTCAGCTTCTGCTGTAGTTTCTATCGATCCAGAACAGGATTCATGTTGTTCAAGACTAACAGGATCAGCAGAAGAACTGCTTGATACCCTCTTTCTAAGCTCAGGATCTTGGGCATTGCTTACTCTGTCCTTTGATATTCTCAATAAAAAATTGTTGCAAGTATGAAGTTCTCCAAAGGCAGGGTGTGAATACGGATCTTCTGGGCGGAAGTGGAGTTCCAACTTATTTGACTCTGAACTACGAGCCTGAAACAAAGCCAAGAGGGCATTTCACATGCAAGCCAAAAATTCTAACCATTTAGGAATATACTAAAGGTTCAAATTTTAAGCAGAAGTTGACAACTTCAAGAATACCAAAAGCAATACCAACTCTCACTATTCGAGGTAAGCAGGGTGGACCATTCTTCTCTACTTGGTAATTTGTCAAATTCTTGATATTCCAATGAGATAAAAATATCACAAAAAAAAAAGCCGCTATCCTTGCCAACTCTAATATCTCTTTATAGAGCAATGGATCAACTAATCGACTAAGGAAAGAAAATAAGAGACAATAAGCAAAGAGCCTGAAATTCCTCTTCCAAATACAGATTAAACCTATGTTACGCATACTCAGGTATGGGAGTCCCACTGCTCATTGCTGGTATTTGTTAGAAAAAAGAATGCAGTCAGTTGAGTCCTCCAATAACTCCAAATCATCCCCAAGTATTGTTTCATACTGAGTGGTGGACACCGACATGTTTTACAGGAAAACTAGAGCATTCTACCTGGGCAAAAGCACAAAGAAACTTCCATGAACATATAGGCTCTAATAAGAAACAAGGCATTAGCATTCCCACTGTAAGATAATGAGCCAATTTTCGGATAGTTCCCAAGAACCTAAAACTGTTGAGGTCCTTGCCATATTGTGAACCTTAATGTGGCTTAACCAAAATAACCAATGAAGCTTCAAAGCAATTAATCAATCTAGTGCTTCCTCAATGCAATCTGATCTAGCATATATTCCACTGTTAATAAGTTCTGAGTCCAGTTTATTGAAGTCTAGGAACCCACCATCAGAATCAACATCCATCAATAAAAGCAAACTGATCATCGAATAGATTCCCAGGAGAAAGACATTAAACCCAACTAATCTGTTTCATCTCATTACCTCTACACTGGTGAATAACTAGTCTGTTTCATCCTTCTACAACAACTGAACTTTTGAAGAAAACGAATCAAATGTTCAAATATATTCAACAGTTATCATGAATGCGTGCTGTTGAGTACTAAACAGAAGGCCTACAAATCCATGCCTTATGGAGTCGAAGTAGAGCAACCTATACCATTAACTAACTTTATCCCTCGAGCTAGCCCAGTAGCCATTTTATTATCTTTGCAAAAACTTTAACACTTGGGTAACAATAATTTTACCACTTGAACCAACCATATCACAACAATCAATTACAATAACAGACATAAATAATCAAACTTGTTAAGAATGTTCATCACAAAATCAAATGCGAATTCAAATACAGGACAGACCCAGAACACTATCATGAAAACGCAACGTAGAATTCCTAAATAACCAAAAAAAAAATTGTACATATCAAGATTACAAGTACCAAGCAGAACAAAATACGCATTCAGAGTGTGTATATTTGTGATTTAAACAGAATACTAACATGCCAATTGAATAATAGGACGATCCCAGAACACTATCATGACAACACGCAACGTAGAATTGTTAAATAACCAAAAAAAAATAATGTAATTATCAATGCTAGTAATAACAAGTAGAACAAAAAAAACGCACAATCAAGTGGGTGAGTGCGTGTTTTTTGTAGTTTAAAGACTGAACCTTGGCAATGGCTTCAGTGCCGCCGAGAGTCTCGACAGCGCGGGCGATGGAAGAAGGGTAAGCCGGGTAGTTTACAGCGAAGGCCGCCGTGTTGGCGGGTCAATTGCCTGAGATTGTACCGTCTTTTATGATTCCCATTGCTATTTGCTGTGGCAGTTTGCCCTTTGCTGCAGCTGCAACAGCTAACGGCTAACAAAAATCAACAATTGCACACTATATCTATTTAGAAGTTAAAGCTCGTGACTTTTTACCAGACCTTTTACCAGAAGTTGTCAAAACATATTAGCTTCTTAATTTTGAATTTGGAATCGTTTCGGAGTGATGAAAGCTGATAGGTTTCTTGGCATAAGTGCTGGTGGACAGTGTAACTTGAACATGCAAGAGAGGAGTATTAGTAAGCCTGGTCTTTAAACTTAAATTTTAGCACTTCATTGTTGATAAATAAAAGGAGTTAATTCTTGGTACGAGAAGAAATGTAAAGAATGAATCGAGTCAAGGGATCAACACAGGAAACGGGTAAACCTGTTGAACTAAAATTGTTGCAGAATGGCAAGGGGCTTTTTGTTGATTATTGAATGCTCTTCAACTCTGTACCATTGGGTAAACAAAGTATAGTCACAGGCGAAGGAAGTGAAAACCAACAAACTATTTCTTTTCTGTATCCTTTTCTTAATTAATCTAAAACTGTAACTATCGCCCAATCCACAAAAAAATAAAAAAAAATAAAAAAAATCTACAGAAACCAAGAAGGTTTCACCGAATCAGCCCCTGAATCCTCTCTCTAGCCACCAGCAACTGCTCTTTCATGCGCAGTAATTCCTCGATTTCAGCACAACCATCCACGTCTATCCCATCCAACCACTCCCTCAAACCATTGCTGGTACTTGCACAAAAAGCATTCGCATCCTTCCCACCTTTCTCGAAATCGAACCCATTAAATGTAGCACCACCGGAAGCAGGGACGGTACCCTTGTTCAGAGCATTATCGAACAACGATATATCTCCCATCGTGTAGGGATTCCCGGCCGGCGAGAAGACAATCACGGCAACGTTGGCCCCAATTTTGGCTTGCAATTCTCGAACTTTCTTGAAAAGACCCTTGCGTCTTTTCGAGAATGTTACCATTCGGGATGATTCTTTTTCAATTTTTTTTATTTCTATCTTCTTCTTCCCGGAGCCCATCCTTGTTTGCACGATATCCTCTGTGGGTTTTTTTTTTCTCCTGCCTCCTTGACGTGATAATTCAGTCGCTCTGCAATTTCTTAGGGAGTAATCTGTTTAACGACCAGTAGGGTATTGATAATTATATAAAGGAAACAGCTATCAGAAAAAGGAAAGTCCTGCGTGGAAGCAGAGGTGATTTCCTAATTCGTCTCGGCAGCCGCGGGAAATTCACAAATTAGACCGTTGATATATATTAAGTCGGGTCTTGATTTTTATTTAATTTAAATAAACAAATTAATTAATTAATTATTAAAAAAAAGGACGGAGACTGAGAGACGGGAAAGAAAGAACAAAAATGTCTGATATGGGTCATATAGCTGGACGGAGAAAAACTGAGGCCCGAACTGAAATAGGCTATTAAAACGAAAAATCCTTGACACGCTTCTTTTCCTTCAATGCTTTTTTTTTGTCCGTAACCTAATATTAAAATTCTTTACCTTCATATGAGTGAAAAATTCTAATACTTCATTTCTTGTCAAGCGTCAAAGCTTGGACTCACCCAATTTCTAGTTTGGCAAGGATGAAAAAGAAAGGATCTATAAATTAGGTTATATAAAAAAGAATTTTAAAAATTTCCTTTTTTCGTGTGTGAAATTCTCGTACAAACCTTAGATAGAAACTATAAGCATAAACTTAATTCTTCTTCTTCTTTTTTTTTACTTTTTAAATTTTTTTTCCCAATAGGAAATGATGGAACTTAAGAAACGGGAGAGTGGGTAGAGGGATTTGAATCTAAGACCTCTAATTAAGCATAAAACTTAGTTCTTAAATAAGAATAATTTAGAAATTATTCTTACAATCTCTCCCACCTTACCACCCAACCCAATCCAACCCTCCCCCTATTAATATATATATAGATATCTATTAGATTATATGTGATTTAGGTGTATTAACAAGTGCTCATGGGGTACTTGTTAGAAATATTAAAAAAGCCTTAATTTATAAATACTTTATATTTCTTATGTTTTATAGGGAATTCAATTAGTTGTTTAATACAAATAAAAAAATGATAGAAATTCACTATCAAATTAATTATTAGTAGTGTAAAATAATGATATACATATTGTATACCAAATTTGAGACTAATTATGCAAAAGAGAACAAGTATATGAGATATTAGTGACATGAATGAATTAAACAAAATAAAGAAGAAGAAAGATAAATTTAATTAGAATTCATTTTACCCATTCAATACAATTTCAATCTAATTGGCACCTCATTTCATTATAAGCCCTTAACATTATTATTTAAAATTTAGAGAAATATAATAATTCAAAATCAAAATATTGAGAATCAAAAGTGCAAATTCAAAGTTATTGACTAATGGTATTTAGATGTTGAGTGTTAGTTATTCTTGAATTTCCATTAGTTACCCTAAATGTGCCTAAAATCAGGAATTTTAGGGACCATATTTACTTTTGATTAAATATTATGGGCCAATATAGTACACAAGTCAAATATTAGAGACCAAAACTATGATTTTCTCTTATATGTATTCCTTTTCTTCTATCACCGTCGCAAAGAAGCGTGGATTCTGTGCAAGTAGTCATAAGTAAGTTCAAGTTAATAACAAACTTTTCAAATAAAAATCACGATATCGATGATTAAATTATAAAATTCCCACCTTTGAGATATGTTTATTTCTAAACTTATGACTAAATGATAGGGAGAAATGCAATTTTGATCTCTAATGTTTTGCATATGTGCTAAATTGATTCTTAATGGTTTAACCAACAGAAATATGGTTCCCAAATTTTGGTTTTAGGCATATTTAGGACAAAATAAAAAATTAAAATAGTTGAAGGTCAAATCCAATTAGCCTTTATCAAAAGTTTTAACTTTATTTTTTTGTCCCCTTGGCATATCCCTAACTTTAAATATTTTGTCTCAACCTTAGCCTTTCCTCAATATTCCAATTAAAACAAATATGGTAAAGTTTCTGTTTTTTATTCATATTTAAGAAAAATAATAAAAAAAGGCAATAGTTAATAGTCAAAATCAAATTGGCATTTAGTCAAAAGTTTTTATTTTGTACTTTTTCTCCCTAATATTTTGATCTATAGTCCTTTATGTTTTAAATAGTTAAATTCAATATTTTCAAATAAAATAAAATGTGAATTAAATTAAATGTAATACAAATGTGTTGTCAAGTACTTATAAAAATTCCTAAAAGCACTCCATCTTGACAAACGTTGTCCTTTAGTTTAAAGAGAATCCTTTTATTAAATTAATTACCTTTGAATGATGATACACAAATATACATAAAAGCAAAAATTAGTGGGAAAAGTAGGGATAGCAACTGGAATAGGTGCCCGTAGGAGGCTAATGGGGTTGGGGGTGGGGCGAGGAGGGGGAATTTTTTTCCCACGTTTAGAAACGAGGGAGGGGATGGGGGAGTATACTCCCGCCCCACCACCTGTTAAAAAAATTAATAAATAAATATGTATATAATTATATATATAATATTTAATTAATTAGTTACAAACTTATGATAATGATATTATTAGTTATATGTATTATGTATTGTATATTAGCATATATAATATAATTGATATTATCAATTATACTAATAATTATATATGTCTACTAATAGAAATTACTTCTATTAATTAGTTATACTAAATTTACTAATACATTTATACTAAATTCCTAATTACACTTAACACAATAACATTTTTTTCTAAAAAAAAAAACACAATAATGACTTAGTGATTGTATTTTGTATCAAAAGTGAAAACTTGACTATTTTAGTTGTATTTGTTTCATCATATTGGATTGTATTCAACTAACTTTTGTTTGATTATTTTAATGAATTTCAATTGTGAAATTACAATGAATAATAACTTGGTGATATGTTGATATTTTAATACGTAATTATTTGCTTAAATTTGACTATAATAAAATTATATGACAAATTATTATTAGTCTCGCAGGTACCTCCATGGCTCCATGGAGGAAACGGGGTAGGGGCAAGGGCAAATTAGTGAGCAGCAGGGTGGGGATGGGGAGGAGAGGTCCCCCATCCCACCGCCGTCCAGTTGCCATCCCCAGGGAAAAGAAGAATCTTAATTATAATAAATGGCTTTATTCAAAACACCATTACGTGAGTTGTTACGTAACATCCGGATATATGCTTCAATTGGTTATAGTTAGGAACCGTGATTAGAATAACAAGTAAAGGAAAGTATCAATAAGAAGTGCTTGTATGGATTTTTGTAAAACCGTTGTTGTTTTTTCTTGTCTTTCCTTACTATTAAAATCTAATATTTCAACAACAAAATTTCAGTACATTTATATTTATATTCATGTAGATCGATAATTATGTTGAGTAATTCCAACTATAAAATGCCCATTCTATTTGAAACTTAATTGATAACCAATTGAAATATAGAAAAGGAAAATTAAAAATCATTGTTCAATCAACTTAATTTACCTATCATATATGAAATCGAAAAATCGTATTACCTATTTCAACTTCGAATAAGAAGGATTTGTCCTTTGATTTCAACACTACTCTTTCTCAGCCTTTGTCTTAGCAGCCGATCAAGCTATTTGGACATTGTAAGATCTAACACTTAAATAATAATGTCTTTTTTTTGTTTTTTGCTAAAAAAAGCAGCATTTGAGCGTTCTACGAGAGACGAATAAGTGACTAGGAGAGAAAAGTATAAATACAAATGAAACTGAGGCGAGATAAACTATAGGGTTTCCTATAGATTTGGCTCCCATGGGGTAGTTTTGGAGGTTCGGAAACAAATTTTGGGTAAACTGGTCATATCGCTTCTTTTTTCGCCGGATTTAACATGATTTTAAAATGTGCCAAAAATGGATAGTTGAAAGCACTAGATTGCTGCAATTAATAGTTTGGGGTGCACACTGCAATTCGGTGATAGTTTGAGGGTGCAAACTGCAATTAACCCTAATTGGTATGAATATATTACCTATTGCCTTCACTACAAGTGCAGCCACAGACCAATCTTGACTCAAAGGATATCCATTGTATGTGGATTCTGCCAGAAACTCAACTCAGGCATGCTTCACAAGTGACATAATTACGATGAACTACAACGAATTTGTTTCACTTTCCCTGTATGAAATTGTAGACCTACCTGCATATTTCTCATCCCCTGATGCAAATTTTCGTATTTAATATTGTGCATGCTGACCTTTTTTACTGCAAGATGAAACACACAAAGTAGCAAGAATACGATGAAGGAGCAAGACAAAAGAATAAGAAATGAAACAAGCACACCTCCTTGGCAGTTCCTCGCTTCAGAGATAAAAACAAAACCTGTGAAACATAAAAATAGCTAAGGACTAATGCAAGAAAAACTTCTTTCAGCTTATGATGGTTTCTAAATATCAAGGAAAAAAAGAAAACTTAAAAGAAAAAAAATGTAAAAATGCTATGCTAAAAGTTACCTTTAATCATTGGGATAATTTCAGAAACTTCCCTTGAGGTTTCATGAAATATCACGTAACTCCACTAAACTTTTCAAAATCTCACTTAGCACACTTGAAGTGATAGTAGGGCCATATACTAATATCAAAGGTGATGAATTGTCAATAATACCCTCATATTTAAATTTTCTAAACTTGTTTTTCTTTTCCTAAATTTCCTGCTTTTCTTTAACAATGTCTATACAAACATACATACATACATACATATATGTATGTATAATTGAATTGCAAATGTCAATGAAATATTCAACGCATTTGGGTAAAAATAGCTGCAAGTTCTTTTTATTTATTTTCCTTTTTTGGTGTTTTACAACTTTATTTATTTATTCCTATTCATGTAGAGCGCAAGAGAAATAAAGTAATTGAAACTCCGAACTACAGTTTTTCAAATTATGACTTTTTCTAAAATTTTCATAATTCACACCCATAAAAAAAGTTTGTCTATTTTGAGTAAATTCTTTGTATGATACTGAAGTTGAATTTCATCTATTACTAAGTTTTTTTTTTTGCTCAAATGTATGATTTTATATGCTAATTACCTTCAACGCTATGAAGGGTTCTATTTGTAGAAATGGTTTAAAAAATAATATTCGCTTTTACTATCCCTTCCTACTGTAGAAGTGACTATTGGCTATAACATAAACTCTTACCAATTTTCATCTCCTCACTTTTAAGGTGGTTCTGATTTAGTTTTTTTTTTTCTTGGTTCGTAAAATGTTCTTTTTTTTTTATAGCCTAAGAGTATTAAAGGCACTAAAATAATCTCTCTCCTCAAACATGAATTTTTTAATATTACTTTTGGTTAGAAGGGCTTCCAATGTTACCAAAATGTCAATTCGAGGGGTGCTAAGTGAGATTTTGAAAACCTCAAGGGAGCTAGGTGATATTTCGTAAAACCTCAGGGGAGGTTTATGAAATTATCCCTTAATCATTTATGCTTTAAACAGTAGTGCTCTCAAAGAATGGTGGCAAACCGGGATTTACCCGGCAGCACCAATGTGTAATTCAGAAGGATGAATGCATTGGCTGGTTATGCATTTAGTTTAGCTGTGCAGACAACTCAATCTAAATGACTTCAATCATCATGATTTGATGTTGGATCCGCTTTTATCAGGAAATCATTTGCCAAGTATCCAACAAAATCCATGCCAAACCAAGATACAAATCTGAAAATTTCCTTCTAAGAGGAAGGGAAGGACGCATTCTTAAGCAATTTATTAGTCCAGCCAGTCATTGAGATGATTTACCCACTCTGGTGCGAGAATTAAAAATTACCAGCTGTGCTGCTTTCAGAAATTGAAGTTTTGGCAAGGACAGAATAATCAACAGATGCTCAAAGACCCACACTAAGATGGATGTGAGTATCTTTAGGGCAATAATAAGGCACATTACCGAAGTATTCTATATTAATGTCCAAATCAAGAGATTTTTCTTCAAGTTTGATTTTGTTTGTTAATTCTCTCAATAACTGGTACATTTCTTGGCATTCAGGGTGTGAATGATCTTCAGCATTAAAAGAATGCACTTCGTTATTAATTTCCATCCAACTCCAACCTGGTACCTTTTTTACTCGTCTCTCCCTCATGAGCTTCTTAACAGTAGCTATCTCGTCCCACTTCTCAAAATGTCCATACATATCAGAGAGAAGAACATAAGTACAATGCTCTTCTGGCTCTAATTCCAGTAAATGACTTGCCACTTCAGTTGCCATCTCAATGTCACCACATTTCCTACAGGCACCTAGTAGAGTTTTCCACACCATTGCATCAGGCTGAAAAGGCATCTCTTTGACCAGCTCTTTTGCCTCCTCTATACGGCCAGCCCTCCCAAGCAGGTCAATGGCACAAGCATAGTGTTCCATTCGTGGTGGAATACCATATGCAGATTCCATTGATTTTAGAAATTTTTTACCTTCCTCTACTAAGCCAATATGGCTGCATGCAGTTAGAACTGCAACCAAGCTTATATGATCCAGTTTTACATTTTTCTTTTTCATTTGAAAGAAGAGGTCAAGTGCAACTTTACCTTGCCCATGTTGAGCATAAGCAAACATAATTGAGTTCCAAGTGATTGAACTGTCTCCAGGTGACTCAGTAAAGGACTTCCAAGCATCCCCCAGACTCCCACTTTTGGAGTACATAAATATCAAAGCACTGGTTACATAGTCATTTTTCTCAAAGCCTGATTTTATTGTGAACACATGAATTTGCTTACCCAATTGCAAAGTTGCCAAATCTGAGCAAGATCTAAGAGCGGCAGACAAAGTGTAGTGATCAATCTCCAGGTTCTGGTAGAGCATATTCTGAAAAGTTTCCAATGAATTTTCACTGAAACCTTTCTGTGATAGGCCCGTCAAAATTGAATTCCATGAAACAGAGTCTTTCATCTCAGTACAGTCAAATACTTTTATTGCATCTTCCATTCCTCTGTTATTTGATTTCAAATACATGGCACTTAATGAATTAGATACTGCTGTTACTTTTTCCAGCCCTCTTTTTATGACTAACGCGTGCAATGATCTCCCTTGAGCCTGTTCTGCATCTCCAGAACAAGCACTTATTATACTAGTATAAGTATATAGATCTGAATCCAACCCCAGCAGTTCCATTTCCCAGAAGAGCTTAAATGCAAGCTCTCCGCGATCATGTTGTAAATAAGCTGCTAGCATGGAATTCCATGTGACTAGATCCCGGTAGCCACTAGCACTACTGAAAACTCTTCTTGCATCTTTGAGGGACCCACATCCTGAATAAGAAGTTATCATAGCATTTAGCACGGTATTTTGAATCCACAACCCCAGTTTTAAAACTTTGGCATGGATCTGCATTGTTAGTTCGTAATATTCACTGTCATCAAGCAATGTCAGAAGTGGCACGAATGTGCCATCCTGAAGCCCCACGCCTTCATTATCCATCCATTTCAGCAACTGAAAACAGCTTTCATGGTCACCTATTTCTGCATAACCGGCGATCAAAGCATTCCAAGACACCGAATTACGTTCTGGCATGTATTGAAACACCCTATCTGCATCTTCAACTCGACCACACTTTGCATACATGTCTACAAGAGCACTCCCAGAATAAACATTCTCTCCGTATCCCCACTTAACAACATCTGAATGCACTTGCTGTCCAAAGAATATCCCACCATTCGCTGCCACACCCTTGAGTATGCTCCCAAATGTATACCCATCAACCCCAACCCCGTTAATCTTCATATGCTTAAAAAAGTCGCAAGCATTAAAGAACTCCCTGGAATTCACATAGCCAGCGATCATCGTGTTCCAAGAAGCAGTGTCTCTCTCAGGCATTTCATCAAAAAGCTTGAGAGCAACGTCCAAACGTCCGCAATTTTTGTAACCATTCATGATGTTATTGGCTGTGTACACATCACCAACAACTCCAGCTTTGATAGCATGACAATGGGCTGCTACAACTTTAGATAAATTGGCCACTGAGCTTTCAACCAGTGGCTGCAGTGGCCTCATGGAACTAAGAAATTTCAGGGATAACCAGACATGAAACAAATATTTTCTTAAAAAAAAAAACTACAACCAACGTGCCCGTGCCGTTATGCTTAAAAACTATAAAGTTCACTTTTTTGGATCAATCACAAGAAGTCCCAAAGGTTTGCAGTTTACCCCCTAATGTTTTATTTTTCTCACTTTGTCCACTCTGTCAGTCCACCTCAGCAAATGGATAGTTAAAATATTGTAGTTGACAAAAAAACCCCCTATTTTAATCGTTAAAATTTCTTATGAAAATGGCACTCTTCATGTTTTATAAAGAAGCGATCCCCAGAAGTTCTCTAGTATGTTTTGAGCATTCATCACATCATAAAAATTTGTCTCCTGCATCCACAACATTTGCAACTAAAACAAGAAAAAAATGTCCCAAGTTTTTCCAAAGTCATTTCCTTACTATTCTTCTAGATGTTGTTCATCACACCATATGGAAGAACCAATCCAAGAAACTTGTGAATGTGATGAAATAGTACCTTAAAAACGATCTTGGACACCGAAAAATTCGAAAAGGATATTTCTTGGATATTCAAATTATAAGGTTTGGTTTTTACAATAAAGAAAGTATTTATTTGTACTTTCTGAAAAATAATTTGAAATACGAAATTTTTTTTATCTAGAATCGTTATCCATGTAATTACTTCAAATGAATAAACTTGGAACCTTGTGCAAAGGAAGAGAAATATGTGCTATATCTGACTCGAACCTATGGAAATTTACATCTATTCATTATATTTTAGGGATAGCATTATTCTTTTGATGTCAATTGTCAGCACCATTACTAAATGTTTACTTTGACTACCAGTCAAGGGGATTAAGTGTAAAAAATAAAACGTTAGCGGGTAAATTGCCAAATACACAAAATCTTAGGGGGGATTTCTTGTGATTAACCCCATTTTTATAATCTTTTCTTCTTGGTTTGATAACATCCAGAAAGATGAAAATAGCTCTAGATTCTCCCCGAATTTTAGCATTTGACAATAATAATCAGCACACATAACAAAACAATAATAGGATAGTTCTTTAAACCTTATTTTAAAGAAACATGCTCTAAAGATTGGATGATATGGTAACTCTAAACTCGTAAGTATCCATTCTCTAACGTTAATGTTTCCACTGTTCCACACATTTTAGACGCTTTTTTAAAATAGTTTTCTGGACGAAGAACTAATAAAGATAAGATAATGAAACGCTTTCTTGCAATTAAGTAGGTACAATGGAACAATTATTAAAACCGACAAGATGGGAAGCCGGTGAAAGAAAGCTGACCAACGCTTTCAAGGTGATTGGATACAATGGGACATAGTTATTAAACCCATTTGGATGAGGAACCAATGAAGATGGTCACCGAATTTACTTTTTGAGTTACAAGAACTTCTGAGTTAACAATGAATCTTCAGTGTCACTTCAACTTATTCATTTATTTATTTTCTCTTGCAGTTTTCTTCCAAAGAAGATTTTACAGTACATGAAGGAACATCTAATGGAGATGGGAAGATTCAAGCAAATTTCTGTTCATTCATCACCTCACAAGCTGTAGAAGGCAGTCAATATATGCACAAGATAGCTTAAATATAGAAGAAACTTTTAACCTTATATAGAGTATCATCAACATACCTCGCTCTTGACCCCTAAAGAGGAAGAAGTGAACTAAAAGTATATATACAAATTTGATTTAGCCATCCTACTCCAGCTACACTAAATTTCTGAGCCTACAGTGCGAAAGGACAACTAAAGAGTTCTCCAGCTTTACAAAAGTCACTGGCTTCTCGCTGCATCTTCAGCTTGATTGGCAAACTCAGCATCTGCAGCATACCAGAGTGGTTTTCAGTTTGCCATAAAACACTGGAACGGATTGAATAATGAGTAATATACATTCAAAAAACTAGCATTGAAAGCTCACTGCAATAAAGACTTGATGAAGAAAGGGGAATATTACTAGAATAATAGTCGAAAGCAATGAGCAGGTAGAATAGATTCACAACTCTCAAATTCACAGAAATTGTTCAAGTTGTTTCATCAAAACATCAAGACTTAGAAACTGGATATTAGATGATCTACATGATACTTTTGAAACAATGAAACAACCAGTTAAGGACCAGAATCCAGTTATGTGCAACAAATACACAACAAAAATTGCAACTTTGTATTCCTCAAGCTAAATGCGATAAACTAGTGTGCGTCTCATGATACAAGTGGAGGGAAAAAATCTTCAAAAGTTGCAGAAAAGCACCAGGAAAACACTTACTCAATTAAAAGCTAATACTCATCATCATTGGAGTAGTTTTCATCACTATAATGTTCATATATCTCGTACTCTCCATCACTAATATTGGCATCAGGCATTTCATTATCGCCTGCTGCATTAAATGGAAAACTACCAAAGAGCTCTTGCAAATAATTTCTGGACATGTTCTCATGGTCTGTATCTGGAAATGTATAGGACAGACCCACAATGGTGTACTGAAACTTGAGGAATTTCTTCAACAATATAGTTATGCTCATATGCTAAATAAGAACCAAGATTCTTGCTGCTTCAGTTTTGATCATAGCAGGACATAAAGGAAAGGAGAAGAAACATGTGAGGCATAAAAAAAATGCACTTGAGACAAACTAAAAACAAACTAAGCACCACTAAAGGCTCAAAGTATCATCCATAATCCTTCACTAGCTGCAGCGCTTTTTCCCAAAGGCATGCTTGTTTAGTCCCCTTTAAAGTACAAGACATGGTTATTAGTATGCTATGGAAGTTTCTGCTTCTGCAACATTATCACTGGTTGGTAATTGAGTCCAGGATCACCCTAGATGGAGTTTTTCCTTGCAGAAAGACAGCAGGAAAGCATAAGACGTGCATTGAAAAAAAAAAAAAGAATGGGTCAATGGTCTAGCTGGAGGTTCAAAACGGCCTCCATTCTTAAACTGGATATCTCAACATACACAAGACATGAGATCCTTGATGGTAGAGCTTATATGTCAAACCAACATACCGTTGGACCTCTCATTTCTTTGTTTTTCTTTCCGACAACAGGAGGGTGAAAAAAGACACTAAGTACAAAATAAAGTTTTTATCCAGGATCAGCTTTCAGAAGTAAGGAAATCTGGCTCCCTTATCTCTTTCTCTTTTTAACCATGTACCAATTGTAAAAAGGGTCTACAGAAAGAGAATAAAGTCAATTATCACAAGGATCTATCAGTTCTTTGTTTTCCTTTCCAACAGGAAAGTATAAAATGAAGTAAAGTTTTTATCCAGGATCTGCTTTCAGAAGTGGGGAAAGCTGCTCAGATGTTTCACCATAACCTCTTTCATTTCCATCATTCAGTGAGTGTAAAAAAGGTCTATCCTATTTCTAATGTGTCAACAAAAAGAAAATAAACTCAATTTCACAAGGATACAGGAATCCTGTTGTGGAGAAAAATCCCCTTCCTGGAACCCAATCTGAACAAAAAGAGAACATGGGAAATATGAGCAGATCATGAAAAGTTGGTTAAAAAAAAGGAACTTGAATAATTTCAACCATTAAAGAGAGCTGAAACATTAATCAATTGACATTTACCGGGTCTATCGCTTCATATGCATCAAAATCCTCTTCATCAATGTCATCGTCAATGTTATTCACCTCATCTTCTTCATAATCTACTTCATCATTTGGTTCCTTTTCTTGATTTTCAACCACTTCTGCAATGAAAACGATATCCTAGTGACACTTCAGAAAAAGGTTGTTTTGTAGCTTCCAATTGTGCAAGCAATGTAAGACAAAATTTCCATCAAGACCAGATTGCAAGTAAAATGTGAAGCTAGAAATACAATAATCTTTTGAGTCGTAGGAAAAGCTTGTCAAGATTATATATACAAATCACTTTTACAAGTATTTGAAGGGAAGTAAAGACAAAGTAAAATAGCCAATAGGATTCACATTTACTTCGAGAAATACATTTCAAGTTATGAGAAAATAGTAAGTCTACTATTAAACAATTTCATTTACACTGAAAGTGGCATAGATGTAGAAGTTAATATGACCTCTATTGTCTTGCTGCCTTTCCTCATTTGCTTTCAAGTTCTTTGGATACAGACGCATCTTTTTTGACTTTTCAAAGAGGTCACATTCAGATTTCAGGATTGCCTCTGCACCAGCATTGGGATACACCGACAGAAACCTGACAGCAACCCGGTGTCTCAAGGTTTCAAGCACATTGGCTGAGAACCATCCTGTTGCCTTCTGTATCAGATTCAGATTAAAATTGTTGTACAGATTAAAAAGTCGCCTTTTACAGAGATTTTCATCATATATGCAATCAAAATATCGGTAACAAGCAGAACATTGGTAAAGATGCATTTGAAAAACCAGCCAAAGAAATCAAGCTATATGCACAAGTTTATCGATGAGAAAAATATTGATACACTGTAGCACAACCATACAGATGCAGGGAGTCCAGCACAAGTCCAAAAAGCATTACAAATAAGCAGCCAGACAAAAAGATGATTTTACATCAAAATATGAATTATCAAAGTACCATTAGAAGTACCCATTTGCTTCTAGTTTCACTACCTTGCATAATGAAATGAAGATGTGTACAGGAATATAGGGTATTTCCTTGGTTTTCTTATTGATACGGAGTTTCAACATATAGTAATTCCCAGAACCTCATGATCTATAAAGCTAAATTGTCTCTCTTCCACAGGAAGATAGGCCATGATCGAGCCAATAAATGTTTAATCTTATTGTCTTCTACCAGAAAATAAAGCTCATATTCTCATTTATCCTGCCAAGTGATTCATCTTTACCTAACAAATGACGTAAATCCTCAAAAAAAAAAAAATCTTTCTTAGCCTATTTTTTCTGATTCTAAATTTAAAGTCCAGGAAAAGTTTGACCAAATTCTCCTACATCCAGCAAAACCAGAAAATCATTACCGAGAATGCCAGAGAGTCATAAACTGGGAAATCATGTTGACGAGGCCTAAAGTGAAAATGCTTCCCTTTTAAATATGTTGAACCTCCTTTCTAACATCACTGAAACAGTTTAGCAGCAAAAGAATTACAAATTATGCTTCAAAATGAAGATATCACATTAATTAGTGACTTATTTAAACATTCACAGGAAAACCCCTTCTATGATAAGCAACAAGGTGTTACTCTTATCAGTTTCAGCATTTATCATCTCATGAAAATTAAAAATTGAAAACAAGTGCTGATAAAAGTTTATTTTATAATCTTTCCAATGACAAGATATGAAGTGTTAACATTTATCATTTCATGAGAATTAAAAAGTTTAAAACAGGTGCTGATAAAAGTTTATTTTCTAACCTTAACAGCTTTTTGGCATAAACAAAGAACGACTAAGACTTCAAGGAATGGAATTGGACGTGCAATACAACGTATCAGCAGCAGTCAATACCCAAGTTTTATCATAAAATAAGACAATGTATTCTTTAATCCTACAAAATTCGTACAGTGCTGGAATGGATGATCATTTAACAGTGCCAGAACTCACAAAGGTAGTCTAGACCTTTGGCATGACAAACAGTTTCGATAATGTCCTATAGAATCAAAACAATCCTAAAAGAAACCACTCTAGACTCCAGATAACTACAAAAATGATGATAACACACTAATAAATACTGATTTGCAAGTTAGTACAACATACACTGAATGCTTCTACATTTGACGGTTTTCTTATTTCTTCTTGAATGTAGTCATCAGCAAGTTCAAAGAGCTGCAGTGAAGTTTGGCATTTATATGGGAAAGCTCGAAAGGCACATATATCCTCCCAGCGATGCTTCAGTCTGCATGAAGTGGTATCAGAAAATTATTAGTTAGCTTGTTGGATAATAAAAACTAACAACAGCAAAACATAAATAAGTAAATAAGGGATTTTCAAGCTTTCTGCATCATAGTCTCTTGAAACATTAAAAATGGCTACTGAAGTCTTATTGACTGTCTTCTCATTACACAACATATATTCTAAAGCAAAAAAGTG
Source organism: Coffea arabica (assembly GCF_036785885.1). Lineage (NCBI taxonomy): Eukaryota > Viridiplantae > Streptophyta > Magnoliopsida > Gentianales > Rubiaceae > Coffea > Coffea arabica. Next base: position 20,168,140 of record NC_092321.1, read on the forward strand.
AGAGGAAAGAAGAAAAGAAGGACAACGGTAACAACTAAGCAACTCAATACAGAATCAAACGTCAAGTTTTTGATCTTTTAACCTTCATACAATGTAAATTTGGCCATGAATCAAATATAAATGCTTAAGAGCTCTCATCCTTTAAACTGCTTTCAACCTCACAAGTTTGTTTCCATATGCCTCATAACTTGGTCTGCTCCTTGCCAACTACCGAGAACAAAAGGTTCAGATATGCAACTCAGGAGTTAATGACTCTGAATTCCTAGCATCTCGTTCATCCAGTTTAGACTTCTTTTGCTTCCAGTATAACTCACAAGCTATCAAGCCACATCCCCTGAGCTTTTTTAAGGTTATTATCGGCAACTTCAAATGTTTTGAACTTGGTTTCCTTGTTGCCTCATGATTGTACCGTATTTGATATTAACCTTCCATCTTGGCAGTGCTATATATTTCAATGAGTGGCATCTGTGCCAAGTGCTGATGCTTATCCTACCAATGTTAACATATAACCTCCCAATATAGCATCTACAGTATAGATCCTTCAATATAAGTTGTGTACAAAGAGACCAATTTGGATGATTCACCAATGGATTACGTTTTACTGCTAGGATCTTCTCATGATTGTAAATGGGAGCGCCACCCTTTCATGACGTCTTTTTTCTTGCAAACTAGCCTCAAAAGAAACTTTTGTAAATAAAAATAAATGTCTAAAAATAAAAAGAAACTTTACTAGATAAAATAAAAGGAAGAGGAAGCAAAAGAAACTTTTGTAGATAAAAATAAATGTCTCCAGACTTGTTCAAAAAATCAAATAGTCAAACACTGTTATAAATCTTATAAAATAGCTGTTCTACTTATATTCTATCCTTTGAATAGATTCAGTGAGACATTGTTAGTAAACTATTTTATAATGATCGTTAAGTTCCTTAAGACAAATTTGAAAATAGAAATCTATAATAAAGGCAATAAAACATTGACTAAATTAACATAAAATGAGTCCCAACAGAATAACCTCCATCTCTTTTGTTTCAAGCCAGATGGAAATCACCATTGAGATGAACATTTGTCTGAGATAAAGGAAAAGGCAATGATGACAGCCATCTGTCTCCTTAATGGGCAAAAACGAATTTGGGATTTTTAGATGAAAATAACTGACAGAATTACCAAAACAAAAAACAGAAAAAATTGACCAAGCCAACAAATTTTATGAATGCATTTCACCAAAGATATTAATTCTCAAAGCACTAACCTTGATGCTGAATTAGCCTCACAGTAGCTTCTTAATGGTACTGGCACACGGAAGTCCATTGTTTGATATCTGTTCACAAGTACATCACAATCCATTGGTCAATGAGTAGGCAGTATTTAAATAGCAATAAGGCATTTCCAATGTCCCAGAAGCATATCTATTGGTGATGAAGATGAATGCATAGAATGTCCAAGAGTAATTAAAATGACAACAGCAAAATTTCTCAATGTCATTAGAAAGATCCTATTAAAAGAAAATGTGTAATAATTGATGGAAAAGCAGCAACTTTTCTACTATTAAAGAAACGAAACAACTCTATGGGGGCAAGAAAACAAAGAAAAGAAAAAGGAAATAATAAGAAGTTCCATAACTAGCTTATCCATAGGAAAAATCAGCAGTTCACTTTCCAGCTTGCAAAAGCAGGTAAAGTTAATACTTTTCTTTCACAGCATTTACTGTTTAAGTAAAATCTCCCAAGCAAGTACTGAAGGACCATCCCTGCATTCTACTTTTGATAAATACAGCAATAAAAGACAACCTTATGACTGAAGAATATCAAGCCTTGCTCCTTCTTACAAGACAAGGTTTGGCAGTTCAAAAATGGTAAGAAGAAAAATTTGGCACAGAAGAGCCTAAAAGACAGCGGCTTCCTTTGAAAGGTCCCAAATTCAACAATACAAAGAATAAAAAAGATTAAACGGAGCAAAAATTAACAAAGCTGCTCAGAACCAAAATAAATGTTCCAGGAGAGTCATGCAACAGAGGATGGAGCGAGACTTGTGAAGCTGTAGGGCAGAAGGCAATAAATTAATTTCCATAGAAGAGAAAAGCACAAAGAAACAAAATCTGTAAATGAATTGGCTCAAAAATCTCATTGTTGATCTGGGAGCAAATATGACCATGAAGCAATATTAACAAGGCTCCTTCATTATGAAACCAGTTTAATGTTGCCAGACACGTTCAGACTTGATTGCTATGGGATGACCAAAAGCTTCTTAAAGCTTCTTCAACCATTAAATAAATTCATTCTTACGCTACTGACATAAAATTACTTGAGCTACAATAACTAGTTTAAGTTCAATTAATTAAATGAATTCGTTATTATGCTATTGACAAACCACTAAATTTTTATATTGTATTTGATAAGGGTGATGCCAAGTTTTCTCTTTTGGTCTGAGGTTTAAGTTGACTTTTAGCTCCTATTGTAAAATGGGTCAAGGTCTTTAATGGACCTGTAATGGAGGTCTGTTCCAGGGAAACAGACCTCCTAGAGAAGTGGGTTCCTTAAATGTCCCTTCACGTGATCATTACCAAAAGTCTACAGTTTTCAAAGAGCTTAGTAAGCCAATTTATATTAGTTACCAATCAACCCCTAAATGAATTAGTGGAGAACCATAGTATATACCATGTTATAGCAAGTAAACTACGAGAAGTAGTCCACAAAATTGATATGCACTTTTCCAAATTAGCCCTGAAAGATGGATTAAAAGCATCAAATTGATACATAAAAAGAACTAAATCACAAGATGTTACGAAACTTGGGAGATGGTCTAAATCATCCTGAAGCAAATGTACCAATGAATTTTAATCACAAAAGACAGCATATTATTGGCAATGGCCACAATCAGCTTAAATAAAAGGCTAAGTAAAAGAAGGAAAGAAAATGCCAAACTCATGAGGAATAAAAAAGTATGAGTTTTCTTATGGGACCCTCACATGCGAGACTCGGGATCTTTGCGAGGATCATATCCTTTTCTGATCCAGAATCTGCGAAATGGCCCAGTTGAAAAGTAATAAGCCGCTCTGAACAGAAGCCTGAAAGACAATGGACCAACATCAAGAGCCAAAAGAAATATTTACATGAAATTCACTGTTTAGTTCAAAGACTCAATTTCGATGTCATATAAATGACAGGATAAGATAACAAAAACCACCTTTTGAGCATGTTTTCTCCAAATTCCAGACCTTTGTCAAGCAAGTGCTCAGACAATGAATCTTTTACCCATATTGGTCGTTCATTGAACAGCTCAGCCACTGTGTTCTGCAAAACCCATTGTTCTGAACCTTCAGGTATGAATTTCTCCCAGTTTACCTTTTTTGGGATCTGTTTGAACGTTAAGTGAACTAGAAATAGGAAGAATGCACCCAAATCCAAAAAGTTTAACTTCTTTTCGGCAAGAAAATTAACTTCAACAAGAATGAATCATGATTTCCTGAAAATAGATATCCTTCCACGTTCAGTATTAGTTAAACTAGCCAGAGACAACATGAAGGCACATGACTAATGGTTGACATAAATGGCGAAGATTTAACACTGACTTATCCAATGTCTGTTTTAGTATTCTTTACACTGCTCTGGATGCTTAAATGCTTGATCATGTCTTAGCTTTCGACATTTGTTTAAAAAATACTAGAATTGAAGAGACAGTCATCAAAATACAGTTATGATGCTCAAGGGTTCCCTGAATTTTACAAAGAAATGATCTTTCTGCAGTAACGGCAATCCAAAAAAAAAAATATCAGGTGCTATTGTACAGTTATAGTAAATGAAATGGCAGCTAACTCATTAAGGGTACAAAACTTTCATTTTGTGCACCAGAGAAAAATTTCCAACAGTAGAAGGTTTATATGTGCAACAAATGATCAGCCTAAACTTGTTATTGAGACTTAGGGCATCTATAAATGCTGAGAGACACAAGTCAAGACCCTCAACTTCTCCCTTCTAGCTCTGTCTCCTGCCAATCCTTAAAAAAGGGCTAAAGTCTCTCTGGAGTCATAACACAACTTCAAAGGAGTGATATCATCCATCTGAAATTACTCCTCTCACTCCCAAAACCAAAAGCTACTAATGTTTTCATGGTAAGTGGTCAAGCAAACTCACATTTTAACAATTTCAGCATTTATATTACACGAACAACTGTAATGTCCAACACCAATTTTTCAGAGAAGAATGGCCAAAGGTAATAAAAGACAGAACTGGATCCTATAGACTATAGAACTTCAAGTTATACAGATAATCATGATTAGGATATCTTCAATATCAATATCAAGTGCTAGACTTGGCTCCATATTCCTCTGCATCAACAAAATGAAGTTAGTGGTAAAAAAAAAAAAAAAAAAACCGTAAACCTAATAGAAGATACATAGGAAAGACGAGTACACTAAGTAAATAGAGTCATTAGTACAACAGAAGGAATGAGTCAGACAACTACTGCCATCGTAAGAGGAAAGAGATTATATAAAAAAAAAATCTCTGAATCAACAATGCTTTACTTTTTAATAATAAGTTCCCAACAGGTCAATCTATGTGCCACTGAACTTGAGATCCAACACATGAAAAATGATCACCATATCTTATCTAGCACAATGCAACAAATGAATGACACCAACACCACACTAGCTTAGAGTGATTAGCAATTCCTCAAACTGGAAAAGAGGGGTTAGGGATTACTTAAAAATCCGGGGCCTAACCCAGAAAGAAAAAAGGAAGAAGTTCAAACTGCAAACTATTAAAGTTGGAAACAGCACAAAGAGGGAGAGAAAGGATCACAGATCTGAAGCTTCTAGCAACTTTACTGCCAGCTTCTGATAGATTTTCCACTTTGAAATGAAATATTAAAATCTTCTCCTTTCTTAAAACTAAAACTTAAAAATCAGTACATGGGTTTGTACAGATAGGAGGCAGAGAAAACATTTGATGAATTATCTTAACAAAGTCATGCCTCAGTGTTGATACCTTGCCTACATCCATGCTCCTTATCCCTTCATAAGTTTTAGGTCCACAAATCTGAAGCTTCTAACCACTTTTCTGACAGCTTCTGATTGGTTTTCCACTTTGACAATAAAATATTAAAATTCTTCTCTTTTCACAAAATATTAAAATTCTTCTCTTTTCACAAATCTGAAGCTTCTAACCACTTTTCTGACAGCTTCTGATCGGTTTTCCGCTTTGACAATAATATTTTTAAATAAGTTTATGGGCTTATACAGATAAGTGGCAGAGAAAACAGTTGATGTATTCTCGGAACAAGTCATGCCCAGTATTAATGCCTTGCTTACATCCATGCTTCTTATCCTTCATAAATTTTATTAACTATTTAGACTATCCGACTACCAATTTTCCAAGAATCCCTTTCATGGGTATATTAAAAAAGAAAAAAAAATCTCGAATCACCCATCATCTGATATAAATAAGAAAGGTATCAGCAGCCAGCTTGTGCCAGCATCTATTATTGCTGAAGTATTTAGTAAATATTAGGACTAGGCAAAAAGCAGTTGCTCTTCCTTTTAAAGCAAGCATTGATACTTGTGCAACTTTTCAACCTACAAAAACATGGTTCACATGCAAATAGAAGATGAACATCAAAATCAGATATAATCATCCTTGGAAAGATTAGGCTACCTCCTGATGATGCTGGTTCATATCCTCTTGTTTCGTTTTCGAGCTGCTATGTATACATGGTTTTAACCTGCAATGCAATTTGACTTGAATTATGCCAACTTCTAAGTTCATTCCTCCTCAGATTGCATGCGCATGTGATGTCAGACATCCAAACAATTTCAAACTCATGGTGATCTTCAAAAGCCATAAGACGAAAGGGTACAGTAACTGTTAAAATTTGGACTTAAAAGCAACAAAAGAAATCTATTAGAAGAAATCCCTTTCATAGTTAACTTTATCGGCAATTGAGGAATTCACTCATCCTGTAATAGTTAAGTGAAAGATGTGAAGGAAGTAAAAATAAAAACCTGCAGGTAATAATGCAGAAAATAATCTTAATGAGAGAAGTCAGGCCTAGAACCATTTAGAAACAAAACAAAATCTGGTGGAAATCGAAATCATGAGAAACTTGTACTTTTAAAGGAATCACAAGTTTTAGTGGTCCCTTGAATATGCTTTAGAAGAAACACGTTTTTCTTTTTTGAATGTTATATTCACGGCGTTCTACATACTTTATTATGGATCAGAACCTCCCATATGCTTCAAAACCACTGGCAACACGATGACAATTCTGTGTCCATAGATTTATGGAATGATACCAATGTGGAACATACTGAACCATTTTTCTGCAGTATCTTCACTGTATAATTTTTGTACAATAAGCACATCAAATACGTAGAATTAAAAAGTTTCTAATGCACAACTTTCTGCCTCGCTGACTCAAGTTCCTCCACTATTAAGCAATAAGGCTCCTTCCCAGTTACAATAAGTACTCAGATGACAAGCCTTTTCATTGACATCAACACGTGCTAAAATGCAGGACATGAAAACATGTTGCATCTACAAATGATGTATAGGTAAACAGCTAAAAGGTGACATCTTACACTATTTTTTCTGGTCTATCCTTCAGCGAGAACAACGGTGGTACTAGGATCATCAAATCATCCTGATCAACATCCATAAGGCCACCCTTCTCTACTAATTATGCATAAAAGAAGATCAAGCTGAATAAGAAACTGAAAATCAAGTTAAATAAGAAAACAGTTTTATCTAATTTACTTCAAATTCTGATAAAATAAAGTAAGCCTGACCAAATTCAGCCCAATTTCTCTTCTTTCGTCTGGCAATGTCAGCATGGACAGCAATAACATGCTGGTAATCCACCATTCCTAAAAAAGCATGTATACAATAAAGAGAAACGTCATGTCATCCTAGGTGATAGATACAGAGGAATTGAAAAAATCAGAACAACATGAATGAACTTTCAAACCATTAAAATGATAAGCTTCTCCTATGCAAGCAACAATATCAGCAGAAAGATGTTCTTGCCGTTCCTCAACAACCTGGGACTCAGCTTCTGCTGTAGTTTCTATCGATCCAGAACAGGACTCATGTTGTTCAAGACTAACAGGATCAGCAGAAGAACTGCTTGATACCCTCTTTCTAAGCTCAGGATCTTGGGCATTGCTTACTCTGTCCTTTGATATTCTCAATAAAAAATTGTTGCAAGTATGAAGTTCTCCAAAGGCAGGGTGTGAATACGGATCTTCTGGGCGGAAGTGGAGTTCCAACTTATTTGACTCTGAACTACGAGCCTGAAACAAAGCCAAGAGGGCATTTCACATGCAAGCCAAAAATTCTAACCATTTAGGAATATACTAAAGGTTCAAATTTTAAGCAGAAGTTGACAACTTCAAGAATACCAAAAGCAATACCAACTCTCACTATTCGAGGTAAGCAGGGTGGACCATTCTTCTCTACTTGGTAATTTGTCAAATTCTTGATATTCCAATGAGATAAAAATATCACAAAAAAAAAAGCCGCTATCCTTGCCAACTCTAATATCTCTTTATAGGGCAATGGATCAACTAATCGACTAAGGAAAGAAAATAAGAGACAATAAGCAAAGAGCCTGAAATTCCTCTTCCAAATACAGATTAAACCTATGTTACGCATACTCAGGTATGGGAGTCCCACTGCTCATTGCTGGTATTTATTAGAAAAAAGAATGCAGTCAGTTGAGTCCTCCAATATCTCCAAATCATCCCCAAGTATTGTTTCATACTGAGTGGTGAACACCGACATGTTTTACAGGAAAACTAGAGCATTCTACATGGGCAAAAGCACAAAGAAACTTCCATGAACATATAGGCTCTAATAAGAAACAAGGCATTAGCATTCCCACTGAAAGATAATGAGCCAATTTTCGGATAGTTCCCAAGAACCTAAAACTGTTGAGGTCCTTGCCATATTGTGAACCTTAATGTGGCTTAACCAAAATAACCAATGAAGCTTCAAAGCAATTAATCAATCTAGTGCTTCCTCAATGCAATCTGATCTAGCATATATTCCACTGTTAATAAGTTCTGAGTCCAGTTTATTGAAGTCTAGGAACCCACCATCAGAATCAACATCCATCAATAAAAGCAAACTGATCATCGAATAGATTCCCAGGAGAAAGACATTAAACCCAACTAATCTGTTTCATCTCATTACCTCTACACTGGTGAATAACTAGTCTGTTTCATCCTTCTACAACAACTGAACTTTTGAAGAAAACGAATCAAATGTTCAAATATATTCAACAGTTATCATGAATGCGTGCTGTTGAGTACTAAACAGAAGGCCTACAAATCCATGCCTTATGGAGTCGAAGTAGAGCAACCTATACCATTAACTAACTTTATCCCTCGAGCTAGCCCAGTAGCCATTTTATTATCTTTGCAAAAACTTTAACACTTGGGGATCAATAATTTTACCACTTGAACCAACCATATCACAACAATCAATTACAATAACAGACATAAATAATCAAACTTGTTAAGAATGTTCATCACAAAATCAAATGCGAATTCAAATACAGGACAGACCCAGAACACTATCATGAAAACGCAACGTAGAATTCCTAAATAACCAAAAAAAAATTGTACATATCAAGATTACAAGTACCAAGCAGAACAAAATACGCATTCAGAGTGTGTATATTTGTAATTTAAACAGAATACTAACATGCCAATTGAATAATAGGACGATCCCAGAACACTATCATGACAACACACAACGTAGAATTGTTAAATAACCAAAAAAAAAACAATGTAATTATCAATGCTAGTAATAACAAGTAGAACAAAAAAAACGCACAATCAAGTGTGTGAGTGCGTGTTTTTTGTAGTTTAAAGACTGAACCTTGGCAATGGCTTCAGTGCCGCCGAGAGTCTCGACAGCGCGGGCGATGGAAGAAGGGTAAGCCGGGTAGTTTACAGCGAAGGCCGCCGTGTTGGCGGGTAAATTGCCTGAGATTGTACCGTCTTTTATGATTCCCATTGCTATTTGCTGTGGTAGTTTGCCCTTTGCTGCCGCTGCAACAGCTAACGGCTAACAAAAATCAACAATTGCACTTTAAAATTTTGCACTTTCGGGTTAAATTTCTGCAGTTTTATCATTTTAACCCCTCAACCATTAGCGATTCTCTCCAATTAGTCGCAAAAGTTATTATTTGGTCACTTAACCCCCTACCATCTTTTCAAAAAAAAAAACAAAGAAATAATTAAAAGAAAACCCTTCTATCATATCAACTCTATGAAAAAAATTTTCCTACCCCTCTTTGACCTTTGGCATCACTTTCTTTACTAAAAACAAATAAAAAAAAAACTTTAGCAACACTAATGCATTAGACTATGCGCTTCTTCTTTTTTTAAAAAAAAAAAAAATCTTCGCTTTACCTATTTTTCTTCTCAAATCCAGACTTATGTGAAACTACGTAGATTTTAAATTGACATGTTCCTTACAACAAGTAAAACATGAAAATAATAACAATGGACCAACAAATTGTCAATAGGATAACATATTTCTATAGTATCATTTCAATACTAGGAACATGATTAAACATCACAACACCATAAAATCAACACATTAATAAGTAGTTTAAAAAAATTTATCAGTGAAACTTAATGGTTTATAGCCATAGTCAATATTTAGAATTAAATTCTATTTTGTCCTAATATTTTTCTCAATTTTAATTCGCCAAAATTTACAATAGGGATCAAAGTCATAGGGGTGCTAAAGGTTAAGGGGTAAAGTTTTAAAAAGTCTTTTTTTTTATTAAAGTACAAATTCGCCTTTTTAGTCACAAATTACATATTATCAAAATTGACTGTTAATCAAGAGGATTAAGTGACAAAAAAATAATATTAGGAACCAAAGTAATACATGCGTTATAGGTTAAAGGGTAAAGTGATAAAAGCTAAATTTTTTTCCGATCATTAGAACTTTATACATTAGCAAGGAGATATTGAGGCCCTCTATTAGTTGTTCATTGTAAGTAATGATATGTAAATTTGAAATGTGAAAAACTTAAAATCTATTGTCCAATTGATAAAAAATAATTATATGTTAATTAACTAAATTTTTTGGAAAAGTTAAGATTTATTTTCTTGTGTATATTACAAATTAATAAATAACATAATGTGTTTGAGAGACGTGAGGGAGACTATGTATGTATGTGTAAGAAACGTATCATATGTGCAACTATGTATAAGAGAAATACGAGAGAAAGGATGTGCATATGAATACGGAATTTTAATTATATGTATTAGAAACATTCAAGTGTATATGTATTAGAGAAAAAAATGCACATATTCATATATGTCAATAAAGAGATAGTGCACACAAGTGTGTCAAAAGAAAGTTGTTTGAGTAAGAGAACTTGTACATGTGTATGCATGCAAGAGACTGTATGTATGCGTGATTGAAAGTAATAGAAACACAAAATTTTGTAATGTGTTTGTAATGTACTTGAATGTTGAGTAATGTTTTTGTATGTTTTTCCAAAATTAGCAAATTAAGTGAAAATTTTTATTTGAAACTTCATAGATAGATTATGTAGTATTTAATATATTTTGTGGTAGGATAATTTTGATATCAAACACGTAGAATACAAAAGGTAATTACTTCATTGATTAGCAATGAACGAAAGGATTTTAAAAAAAAAAAAAACTGTTAGGGATACTCACTAAGACACTTAAATAACACTTATTATGTGAATTCACACACTCACATTCTTACCAAAAAATTAACACTTGAAACTATGGCACTTGTTAGTCAAAACCTTAATGAAATCATCAAACATATCCTTGGAATTTGTTATATTTTGTCAAAACTATATAATGTGGGAGCAAAGGCTCCATTCTTTACAAAAATGCATATCAGCACAATGCAGTGGTATAGGACCACTCTATGTCACAGAAGTTTACTTAAGCAAGTTTGCTCAATCTATGACTTAGGCTATCAAATTGCTGATCTAACCTATCAAAAGAGCACATTCAAAATCAAGAGGTCATTTTTTGGATGTCCTCCAAGATTGTTGCTATCTCACTTCCAGTAAGTCTTCTAGCTTTGATTTGATCCAATAGTTTCCTATTAGCAATCTTTATCTTGATTTTCCTCCATCCTCTTTTGACTGGTTTGATCAAGCAAAATCTAACGGCTTTTGCATTGTCTTGTAGTTTACTTCCTAACTCTCTTACCCTTAAGGACCACGTTACAATGCCTTGTCTCTAGGTATTAGAAGCTATAATCCCAATACCCAAGGTTTTGGATTTTGTCTTAGTTCAAATTACTAGTTTCAGTGTCACAACCTCAGAATCTGTTTGGTTGACTAGGACACTTTCTTGCTATCTCAATGTTTCTGCTGCACTTCTTCTTGGTTGATTTTGCCTTGCTTCATTATATTCCTACCATTCCTCTTTTATTATTTCACTCACCTTGAAAGGATTTTTGTGTAATGAGTTAAACACCCTGTCAATCCTTGCTTTCCATATTTGCTAAAATAGATTGACTGTTAGAGCTATGTGATCCTCACCCTTATTTCTGCTTCTTGCTTGCATCATTGTGTTCCACTATTGTTTGAAACATCCTGTCTAGTTTTCTAGGCCATCTCAGTGTACTGGTGCATATTTCCATATCTCTTTTGCATTCCTACAATGCAACAGCACATGCTTTATGATTTCTGCATTTTCCCCACAACCACGACAAATTGGATCTCCTCTTCGTGTTCTTTTGAAAAGTTGATCTTTAACTGGTGGCCCATTATTAATGTACTTCCACACAAAAATCTTAAATTTTTGCTTGATGTGTAGCTTCCATAATATTTTCCAGAGCAAATTATCCCAGTGGCCACAAAACTTTTGCCATCGTCGAGTTTTGGTCACTCAACTATTAAAAGTCTGGTTTTGACCACCAAACTGTATAAAAGGTAGACGCGAGGTCATTCTGTTAGATTTAGTCGTTAACTTCGCTGATCTGTCCGTTTGCATGATTTTCAATACAAAAGGTAGGGTTAATTTAGGAAGTTGAAAATAGATCTTCTTGTTCTTCTTGTATAAAGCTAATAAAGATTACTTATCCGAGAGAAACTACAAGAGAAAGAAATGGAAGAAGCCCAACTTGGATTAAAGAAAGTAGGACCAAGATCAACGCTACCAAGAGCCGGGCCAGCAAGATCCATGCCACCTACATCGATGGCACCCATTTTGCCTACTTGTGTTTGTGGGATGAAAACAGTAATGATAACTTCATGGACTGCACAAAATCCGGGAAGAAGATTTGCCAAATGCGCATTGGGGGAGGTTTGTAACATCTTTTTAGATATTTAATTTATTATTGTGTAAGAAATATAATGAATTTTTTTTTTGAAGGATGGCTGTGGCTATTGGGGTTGGATAGATGATGAAATGTGCGCTCGATCTACAATGATTATACCGGGTCTACTCAGAAAGATCAATGGAATGGAGGCAAAAATGGTTGAATTTGAAAAGGCTGCAAGAAAGTGGGAAGCAAAAGCTGTGAAATTGGAGGGTAAAATGAAGCCACTTAAAATTGAAATTGCCAAGTACAAATCAGCCAATAAGCGACTCATTCGATGTGCAGTGTTACCTTGGCTAATAGTTGTCTTAGCAATGTTTGTTAGGAGAATAGATAATTCTGGTGGCATGCTATAAATTTGTGGCATCGTTGAAAATCACTAAAGAATAGCTACTCAGTTGGTTGTAATGGTAGCATATTGAAAGGGAAAGGGCAAATGGCTTTATAAAGCCCCTTTTGTACCTCTCTGTATAAATATTTTGATGTATAAAAGTTGAATTGTTCACATGAATAAATAGTTATTATTTGGTGTCAAAAAAGGTTTGAAACAACACATTTCAGTTCTACTAATTTCATCAATCAATGACAGAGATATAAGAACTAAACAGAAGTGCTGCATTAACATAGAACAATCTGCGTAGATTGGACAAAATAAATTGTTTGTACATATGGACCATGTTCGTAATAGGTCAGCATATCAAATCCAAAACAAACTTCATACAAAAAGGCAAAATGTAGTTGAATTATGTCCCAATCTAGCTATAGCTTTACTTCCTTTTCAATTTCCAGATGTTGATCCTCTTTTGACTCTTGGTTGTCCTCTTGTAGTTGTTGCTGAAGTTCCTCCTCTTCTAGTACCAGCTCTACTCCATCTTCTTCTCCAATTTCCAACAGTGAAAGGAGGTTCTTTACCTAAATATGCATAATTGGCGTTGATCCGTCCCTTTTTTGAATCTGTTAACTTTCGTTTTCCTGCCTTCTTTTGTTGATGAGCCCCTTGGCTCTGAGACTGTTATTGATTTTATACAACTTCTTCCTGCTGTCGATGTTGTGCACGTTCACTTTCCTCAACAGCAGATTGTAATTGCTGTTGTTGTTGGTTCTGCTGATATTCTTGATCCTGCTGCTGTTGCTGATCCTGCTGCTGCTGATGCTGCTGATATTGATCCTGTTGCTGCTGATGTTGCTGATGTTGATCCTGTTGCTGGTGTTGCTGATTTTGCTGCTGCTGATATTGATCCTGCTGCTGGTGTTGTTGGTGCTGCTGTTGGGTCTGATGCTGCCTCTGGTGCTGCTGTTGGGCCTGATGATGCTGCATCTGATGCTGCTGTTGGGTCTGATGCTGCCTCTGGTGCTGCTGTTGGTTCTGCTGTTGCTGCTGTATATTCTTAGAAACACGCTGCTGCTGTTGGTTCTGCTCCTGCTCCTCGCTATCCTGATTCTGCTGTTGTTGATTGTCTTGTTGCTGTACCTTGCAACCAGCTGCATTATGGCCGGCAACACCACATTTTCTGCAATGGATGACTATCTTTCTCCGCAACCTATTTCCAGTCTTTTGAGTTTCAGTAGGATCTCTTCTCCTGACCTTCTTAGGTCTGCCAGGTTGCACTATCCTTTCTGGTGGATCAAGATCCACCCCATCAGCTTCAGGCCACATTACTTGTCCATTGATAGGATACAAAACATTTTGATAAATTTTTAGAAACAGATCTCTGTTGTAGCAGTCATACACCTCTTTATAGGGGTCGCCATTATTTCTGTGAATTGCTGCAATAGCATGACAGCAAGGAATACCTGATAGATCCCACAGTTTGCATGTGCACAATTTTTTCTTTAAATAAACAGCAAACTGGGCCCCCCTTGGTCCCCTAACCTGGTATCCATCCACAGCATTCCAAATGGTTCTCCACTGCCTTGATTCTATCACTCTATCATCAATTATTTTTTTAATTAGTGGACCAATGGACAATTCAAACTTCTCCATTGCAGTTGTCCTTCTCTGTATTCTCTCCATCAGAAATACCCTAATGGATTCTAACATTGTGATAATTGACTGCTGCCTAACTTCAAGGATATGACCATTAAAACTTTCACACAAATTATTAACCAACATATCGCATCAAGTATGTTCTGAAAAAAAAGTCTTACACCAATGACTGGGATGTGGTGCTTTCTTCACCCATTCATATGCTTCCTTGTCAAATTTTTTCAGATCTGCTGCTGCTTTCTTGAATAGTCCCTCAGTAGTACTTGCTGCAATGTTCCACAGTTTTGTCTTCAGGGCAAGTCCACGATGTTTCTCCTTGAAGTTGTTATACAGGTGCTGCACACAGTATCTGTACTCACTGTTTGGTAGTACCTCAGATAATGCTCGATCAAGACCCTATACATTATTACAAACAAAAGGCATTAGTAAATTGAAACAGATCTGTGTACAGTGCATATACAAATGGAAGGAGTTAATACCTTTTGCTGGTTAGAAACAAAGGTGTAGTTGTACCCATTTTCAATCTGCAAGTCATTCTTCAGCAGCTCAAAAAACCATTTCCACTGTTTAGTTGCTTCCCTCTCAACCACTGCCCAAGCAATGGACCACCATCCATTGTTGGGATCTACTCCAATAGTAGTCAACAGCTGTCCCCGATATTCAGCCTTTATGTGGCATCCATCAACCCCAATAATGGGCCAACAACCGTCAAGAAAGCCTTATTTTAATGGTCCCAAACAGCAATAAAGTCTCATGAATTTTGGGTTGCATCCAGGTTGTCTGAAGGGAATAAACATAACTTTCATTGTGGTATTTGGGTGTGTCCTCTTAATTTCTGTACAATATCTCCATATGTCCTTATATTGCTGCTCTGCATTCTCTTGAATCTCCTTTTTAGCAATTGCCTTTGCATTGTATGCCACCCATTTTGAAATTTCAACTTTGAAGTCCTCATCAATTATTTGTCTTAATAATCTTGGAGGCATTTCAACATTACATCTAAACCTCTCCATGTACTTGTTTGCAAGCCACTTAGCAGAAATATTCTTGTTTTTCATACATGACTGCAGTTTGTGTGCTCATTATTTATGCTCTTGACAACCAAATCAGCTGTCCCAAGTTCTCTCTCAACTGAAGCATAAACAAACCATTGGCAAGGAGGTTTGCATTTTGCTCTAAACCTTTTTTTTTTCATTTGTGTATGGCTTTACTGGTTTTCCTTTCATGATGGAATATGTTCTAATAGCTAATCTTAGCTGTTCAGCTGACTCAAACTTCATTCCTATGTGAAACTCAAAATTAGGGTCTTTTAGATCTCTCTCCGAATTGAAGTCAACATACCTATTCCTCCAGTCATCATCATTCTCTTCATCTGAGGAGCCAGCATCACTATGCAACTCAGTCACCACTGTGTCTTTATCTAATGCATGGACATCATCTAAATGAGGAGCTGCCTCTTCTCCTGATGCTCTATTGTTGTTTCTTCTCCTTCTAACTTGCTTCTTCCTCCGCGACTGCTGGTTTCCAGTTCCCACATCCGTAGGTTGTTTTTCATTTGTCTCAGGCTGCTGCTGAGGTTCAAATTCAGTTTCAAGTCCTGATTGTTGTGACCATGGATCCATCCCAACTGTTTGTTGTTGTCTGCCTAGTTCATCTGCAACTGATTCTTGCTGTTGTGCAGCATTATTTCAATCAACATTAGAATTGGGATGTTGTGAAGATTTAGGTTGCTCTGTATTTGAAGAATCCACACCAGATTTTAGCCCCTCAACAATCAATTCTTCTAACATTTCTTCATCCCTACAGAAATGCCTATCAGCACTAAAGTGATCACAGTCTCTATCCGAATTAGTATCAGTCTCCACTTGGCCATCTATATTTCCTCTATCATTTGCATCCCCATCATCCCCATTATTCAAGGCATTCTCTTTAGAAGAGTTCCCAACATCTATCTTGCCAATTGATCTTGTAAATGGCACTAGTTCAAATCCAGGTTCCCTAATAACATTTCCATTTTCATCAAGTTCCTCGATGGTGACTGCGGCTTTTTTACTCAGCTCTAGATTAGAAGAAAGGGACTTTGTGGCCATCATCTTGATTTCATTCTTTGACTTGTGGTCACAGTACACCTCCATGATTTTATACTTATAAGCCCAATTGCAAAAACTGATAATGGCTTTATCAGTAGATAATTCCTTCAACCCACTTCGAAAATCTTTTCCAGGCTCAACATAGTAATACACCATACATCCATAATGCCCTAATTTATCCACCATGTAGTTTATTTCATGCACAGACATTGTTTCCGCATCACATAAATCAACATAATCTACATGCCCATCAATGTATCTGTAATTTTGCCAATTGAATTTACTCCCATGATACATCCGTATGGTGAAGAGAGAAGAACCTGGCACTGCATGACGTGCGATTAGTTAAAAAAATTAAAATTTTAGTCAAAACTAGTAAACCCAAATTCAATGAATGAATTATTTATTAACCCCTTTTTCTAGCATTAAGAATACTTTAATCAGTGTACTATGAAATCTCTACACTTTATTGCAAAAAGCCAAAACAACGATAAAATGTAGCCCATACATACATGAAACACACAATCTATTCTGGGATGTGGATAACTAAACAAACTTAGGGATTTTAAAACTTTACCGTATGCATCAGATGGATCAAAATGCTGGCCCCTTGGTCTAATCACCCACTTGGGCCACTCCATCATTCCAAGAAATGAAGATCTTGTTTGTCAACCCGTTCTGCTGTCGCTCAATCCCCCAAAATTCTTCGTTGTTGCGTTTTTCTTTGATTGTCAATTGTTTGATGTTTGGGTTTAGGCAAGGAAGATGAAGAACAGATGCATGGGAGAGGAAGAAGAGGTGCAAGTGATATTTTCGACTTCCTAAATTGACCCTATCTTTTGTATTGGAAATCGCGCGGACAGACACATCGGTGAAGTTAACGACTAAATCTAACAGAATGGCCTCGCGTCTACCTTTTATACAGTTTGGTGGTCAAAACCAGATTTTTAATAGTTGAGTGACCAAAACTCGACGATGGCAAAAGTTTAGTGGCCACTGGGATAATTTGCTCTATTTTCCACAGCTTTTTGTTTGTCTATTGGTAGTTACATTCCTTCTCCTATTCCGCTTCTATCCTTCTTTTTGTTTATGTTTTATTGTAGAAATTTGTAACTAGATGAAATCGTGCATTGTCCATTTCTGTAGTGTGTTTATTTCTGCAGTGTGTCTGTACCATGTAGTCTTCTCTGTTTGCCAAACATATTGGAATGTTCAAAATGTGTTCAACATCATCTTTGCTAAATGACTTGAAGATCAAGACTCTGTTCCACCTGTGCTTTACCATTAGGTTTGAAACTTTTTGAAGTCTACAACCCTCTAGTTTCTATGTGTTTTTCTTCTCATTGTTATTGTTGCTGATCCATCTATCATTCCAAATATCAATTCCTCTTCCATTTCCTATCATTTTCTTGCCTCCTTCTCCAATTACCTCTTTTGTACTCATGAGACTTTGCTATATCCATAAGGCATTTTTTGGCACTTTACTTTACAGTATTGATCCTCCTTGAAAGTATTTGCTCTTCAATATTTTACTCACTAATAAATTGGGATTTGTCATTATCCTCTATATCTGTTTTGTTAGGAGAGCTTTGTTGAATACCTGTAAGTCCTTGAAGCTTAATCCTTCTTTTTCTTGTCCTTGATGAATTTCTCCCATGCAATCCAGTGTTGTTTATCCTGCTTATTATTTTGTCCCCACCAACAGTTAGTCATCATAGTCCAAATTTCCTTATAGAGCCTCTAAGGGAGCCTGAAACATGACATAGCAAAATTTGGGATTGCCATTGTTACTGCCTTGAGCAACATTTCCTTTCGTGCTTGACTTAGTAACTTATTCTTCCAATGACCCCTCTTTTTTTTTATTTTGTCTCTTTTGAATCCAAATTTGATCCTGGCGATTATCATAGGCAATCCTAGATATTTGCCTTGTGTGATTGCTTGAATCTTCCCTAGTACATCACAAATTGCTTGTTTCTTTCCTTGGCTAGTGTTTTTGCTGAAGAAGACTAAAGACTTCTCCATATTAATTATTTGGCCTGATGTTAACTCCTATTTCTTCAAAACTATCTTTAGTTCTCTTGCATCCTCCTGTTCAGCATTGCATAGTATTAATGAACTGCAAAAAAGAGATGGGCTAGGAAAGGACCATTTCTGCTGATCTTCATTCTTGTCATCTTTTTGTTTACCTTTGCATTTTTGAGTAGACTAGAAAAGTCTTCAGAGTGAATTAGGAAAAGATAGGGTGACAAGGGATTATCATGCCTCAATCCTCTCCTTGGCTTGACAAATTCTTTGGTTTTACCATTTATACCGAAAGAGTAGGAAATAGTAGATACACAGTTCATAATCCAACTGATTCAGGCCTCACAAAAGCCCATTTTATTCATCATTATTTTTAGATAATTCCATTCAACTCTATCGTAGGTCTTAGATATATCAAATTTTACAACCATACAACCCACTTTTCATTTTCTTTTATTTTTCAAAAAAAAAGTTAGAAAGTCATGGGCCAATATTACATTGTCAAGAATCTGTCTACTAGCAACAAAAAGCAGACTGATTTTTGCTAATGCACTTTCCTAACACTAGTTTGAGTCTATTCACTAATATTTTGGAGATGATTTTGTATAGAACAGAAAACAAACTTACAGGTCTCTAGTGCATCAAATTAGTAGGAATAAGGATCTTGGGGATGAGGGATATTATAGTGTGATTAATGGATTTTTGCATGAATTTTGAATGAAAGAAACTTTGCACTGTCTTAACACTGTCATTTTTTATTACATACCAATAAACTTGGAAAAAAGAGTTGTCATACCATCATTCCCTGGAGCATTATTGGGGTTCATTGAGAAGACTGCTGTCTTTATCTCCCTTTCCTCAATAGGTTTGGTTAAGATCTCATTCTTTTGTCATATGATTGTAGTTGGGATTCCCTCAAGTATTTTTCGGATGATGTCCCCTCTAGTTGTCTTAATGGAACCAATGAACAATCGATTATAATATTTAGCTATCCCCTTCCCCATTTCCTCTTTTGAATTAGTCCAACTTTCTACAGTGGATTAATTCTATTTGTCTCAAAGGGCTTGAATGTCATAGTATAAAAGTTAAAATGTCGTCCTCATAACCCAACTCAATTGTTAAGGAGATTAGCTAGTTGACTTTGAGGTTATTGGTTCACTTCTAGAAATGTGTGAATTTGTTTAATTAAGGAAATCAATTTCTATAAAATTATCTTGTCAAAATTTTTTAAAAAAAAATAAGGAAAAAAATTTCTAGAAGAATCAAATGGCATTTCTTATAATAGAAAAGAAAAAGGCAGTTTTTGGCACAAAAAAAAAGAAATGGTTTTCTTTTAAATAAGAAAGTTGCCAGCTTTAAAAAAAATTTAAAAAAAATTGAACAAGCGAAAAAATGAGTGGAAATCAACTAGAAAAAGGAAAATGATAGATTGGCTATTTTCGAGAACTTCTAGGACAAATAGGTTTGGAATTTTTGTTTCGAAAACTTAAGAAATTATTGTCTAATAAGAAATCTCTATAAATCCTTTTTAGATAGAACCTTTAAATTTTTTCTTTTTTGTAAATTTAGAATAAATGAAAAAAGGAAAGAGAGAATAATATGCAGTGGTGGAGTCAAGACCCTAGGTTGAATAGGTCAATCTCTGACAATGAATAAAATGAAGTAAAAGTATAGTTAAATAATGGATGTTTATGTTAAATATATTTTTCATAAGTTTAATATGTTTTAAAATTCATATGATGCTTAAATTTAGGACTAAAATTTATTCTCTCTATTTGAATTTAGAATAAAGATATTATTCTTAAAAGAACCTTTATAATTAATTTTAAATAGATCCAAAATTCTTGTGAATGGTAACAATTATAAATTTTTAATTGTTTAGGGGGTCAATATATATAGAAAATACAATTTGTTAGATTATAGTGGGGCAAATAAAAAGCAGTATTGAAAATTGGAAAAATCGTTCAAAACGTCCCTCACATTTTGTAAAATGACTTTTTTTGTCCTTCACTTTTAAAAGTGTACGTTTACATCCCTTACAAATTCACATTGATTAAATATGGTCGCTATCTAGGTTTCTGACTAGTTTTTTGTCAGAATCCACCACGTAACTTGCACGTGATCATTTTTTAAAGGCAAAATTGTCAAATCGAAATTTACATAATCTCATCCATAGTCCCTCACATTTCACAAAATAAATTTTTTCATATCTCATATTTTACAAAATAAATTTTTTCATCCCTCATTGATTATATGTACAAATAACTATTTTTAACTAATGTATATATCTATTTGATTTTATCTGAACAATACAAATAGCATGTAATGTATCTTTATTTGATTTCGCCTGAACGTACTGTTCAGGTGAAATTAAAATAGATATATACAGGGGTTTAAAAAAAATAATTAGTTTTTCACTCATGTTCATTCCTTTTACTCGAAATTTGAAAACAAAGAAGACATTTAATTTAAACATTATTAAGTGTTTATATCGAATTAAATTTGGACAGAAAAATAAACAAAAGAAAAGTATGATAAAAAGATGAAAGTGATTGACACTTTCAAATTTTAAAATAATCATTAGGTAAGACATTCAAATGTTGGTATTAAAGGTAACGAGTATAAATTTCAATATAAACTGCAATTTGTTAGCATGACTACAGAATTTGAATTAACACTGATTAATTAGATGGTCATATTATACAACTCAATAAATGAATTATTACCAAAACAGAAAAGGCTACAAATATTGAATCGATTCACATGGTGAAATCAAATATACAAGTATATGGGTTTAAAATAAAATTATTAGATTTAAACCCATGTATATATCTATTGAATAGCATATGTACAACTACAATTAGTCTGTTTAGATGAAATCAAATAGAGATATATAACATGTTATTCGTATTGTTCAAGTGAAATCAAATAGATATATACATATATATATGGATTTAAAAAAAAACCATTTGTACATATGGTTAATGAGAGATGAAAAAATTTATTTGTAAAATGTGAGGAATGAAAAATTTTATTTTATGAAATGTGAGAGACGAAACAATTCATTTTATGGAATATAAGGGACTATAGATAGATTATGTAAATTTTGATTTGATAATTTTGCTCCTAAAAAATGATCACATGCAAGGCACGTGATGAATTCCGGCCAAAAACTAGTCAGTAACTAGGGTTGCAAACGAGCAAAGCCGAGTCAAGTTTTGGCTTAATCGAGCCGAGCCTTGACATAATTTTAGTGAACTCGAAGTCGAGCTCGAGCTTGATGAGCCGACAATTTCAAGCTCGAGCTCGACTTGATTCGAGCAAGCTCGAGCTCAAAAAAATAAAAAATAATTATTTTTCTTTTTTTAAAAATAAATAAAATAATATTTTTTCTTAATAAATAATAAAATATTAAGGATATATAGGTAATTTTACTATTAAAATAAAAAATAAAAAATATATATACCTAAAATAAATAAATAAATATATATATACTCGAGCTCGCGAGTCGGGCTTAATATCTTGACCTCGAGTTCGAGCTCGATTTCGACTCGAGCCAGCTCAAACTCGACTCGAGCCGTTCACGAACGGTTCGGTTCGTTTGCAGCCCTATCAGTAACCTAAGTAGGGACCAAATTTGACCAACGTGAATTTGTAAAGAACGTAAAATTACACTTTTAAAAGTGAGGGATAAAAAAGTTATTTTTCAAAATGTGAGGGACATTTTGAACGATTTTTCCTTAAAATGTTTCCAAATTTTCTAACCTTAACAATTGCTTTTTTTCAAAATTAAGTGAGGTCAATTGTCCCGCTTGGTTGTATGTGGCTCTACCATGACAATATGCCTGGTTCAAAAGAAAAAAAGGCTAGGACAAGTTGGCTTAGGTGAGGAAAAAGAATGAAAAGTAGGAGAATTAGTTGAGGTAAAATTTTCTATTTTTTTAGAATTCAAGAAAATTATGAATTCATGTTTGTTATGGAGGTCAACTTAGCTAGTTCTTGTAGTCCTAAATTATAAGCAAGAAACACAAGAAACACATGGAGTTTTTGAAAAAAAAGAAATCAAGAAAACAAGATTAGGGTTTTGCAAAGATATTTTATCAATTTATTAAGGGAATTAGAGATCTTTTCTGGTGAAAATTTTCAAATTAATAGATTTGTATGTCAAGAGTTTGTATATAAAATTTCAAGTCACAATTCAAGACTAAGTAAGGTTTTCAATTTACATTTTGAAATTAGCCATATATAACAGATTATATGCAAGTCAAAGTTTTAACCAAGGAAATGGTGTAAAATATTGAATTTTCTCAATAAACTTGATAAGAAACCTGTTGAAATATTAAGGTTTTAATGTATTTGATTTAATAGTCATTAAAAGTATGTTTCTTGGATTGAACAAGTTGAGTTTCCTAATCTATCAAACCTTTAAACAAAGTTGGTAGGTGGCCATTTGCATAAAAACCTAATTTTTGAAAGTATTTTCCAAGATAAAACCATTATATAATTTTAATTTGAATCTAAAAAACTTGAGAATTTATTCATGAATTTAAGGAGGATTTTCACAAATGTTTTTGAAAAATCATAGGTTGAGATAGGTACACATAAATTTCATAGTCTAATTGTTTGTGTAAATGTATCAAAATTTTTTAAATTTGGCAAAAAAATGTAAAATTCGTGTTTAGTTGGAGGCTGAACTTCTAATCAATTCTTAATTAACAAATATAATGATTTTGAAAATGAGTATTATGAAAGTTGAAGAGTTGATGAGGCTAGTTTTTGGCAGTATGTTTAGTTTTTTAAGTTGACTTTACAATCTCAAGTTAAGCTCATTTTCTCAGGACATATCAAATCTAGAAATTGTCTTTTAAGTAAGAGAAAAATTTGTCTTTCAAACATGCACAAGTATATTAGGTCCAAAAAAATATCTTGTGTATGAATTATTATTTTTTAGAATAGCTTAAAGTTAAGGAAAAAATTAAGGGTTAAGTTTATTAAAGAAGGTCAAGATCAATGGTTTTGTTACCTTTATGTTTTTTAAAAGTAAAGTTTATGAAATTATGATATCTACAAATACAATTTTATGTATGAAAAATTAGATCATATCTATGTATGTTATGAATGGTTTCTATTACAAAAATATGAAAACATGATTTTTCATCCAAAGTATACATGATTTTCTTGAATTAATCATAACTAAGCTATCCTGATTCTTAAGAATTACCAATGTAATTAATGAAAATTATGTATACTTGAAAAAAAAAAATTTTCAGATTTGAATAAGCAAGCGTTCATAACATACCAGCATGTGAACTAATTTCATAATGGCTCATTTACAATCAATTCAAGAAAATCATGTGTACTTTGGTCGAAAATCATGTTTTCATATTTTCATAGTAAGAAAACATTCATAACTTAGGCATATGTTAACTGATTTTCAATACATAAAATAACATTTATAGATAATCATAATGTAAATCATGAAAATCATGCACATACTTAAAAGAAAATTATATTTTCATATTTTCACAATAAGAAAGCATTCATAACATATCGACATGTGAGCAATGTTTTGAAAACCGGACCGGACCGGCCGGTTCGACCGGTTGAACCGCGAACCGGCCATGGCACCGGTCCGGTTCAATGCCATAGTTGACTTCGTCAGAAAACTGGTCAAGAACCGGTCGAACCGTGAAAACCGCCATTGAACCGGTTTTCAACCTTCCCTTTTTTTTTTTTTTTTTTTAAGTTTTGCAAAATACAACTATCAAGATTCGAACTCAAGACTTTTATAATAGAAGACCAATGTATTAACCGTTGCACTATCACATCTTATTAATTTTTTTTGATAACTTATGTATATAAAGCAAACACTCATATTTTTTTTTCCATTTTTCTTATAAAATCTCATCATCTCATGGCTCTTTCTTTTTAATTTTCAACTATCTCTCTTTCTCTCTCTCTATCCTCTTTTCTTTTGTCACTCCCTTTTTAATCAAACCTCTTTATTTTTAATTTATTGATGTTTTCTTCCATCTTTTAATTTTGTTTTTGTCCATTAAATTGAAAAAAGTTAAAAAAGAATTATTTTTTTTAACCCAAATTATTTAATGCCACAACCACTCACTTTTATCTCATTTTTTGTTTCTTATCAAGTTTACATTTCTATTTTCGATTTTCTTGACTCCTTCAAACTCCAAACTTCCTTTTTTAAATTGCAATCTCTAAATCCCAAAACGTAAATTAAAATTTAAGTTCACAATATCTAAATTCTCATAGACGTGAATTTTGTATAATTTCAAAATATTGTGATATTTTTG
This sequence comes from Coffea arabica, assembly GCF_036785885.1. Classification (NCBI taxonomy): domain Eukaryota; kingdom Viridiplantae; phylum Streptophyta; class Magnoliopsida; order Gentianales; family Rubiaceae; genus Coffea; species Coffea arabica. Next base: position 20,192,888 of record NC_092321.1, read on the forward strand.
GGTTGGATTTAGATATAATTGAAATTGAGATGAAATTTATTTGTTTTAACTTATAATTTAAAAATTTTATTTTTAAAAATTCAAGTTATTAAAAAATAGTAAACTTTTCATCATATAAAGTATTAAATTAGTCCATTACATGTCTTATTTTGTACATATATATATTTATATAAATTATTTTAAAAAAAAATTCATTGAACCGAGATTGAACCGGTCCGACCGGTTGAACCTCGACCCTTTCATTTCACCGGTTCAATTAACGGTTCGGTTTTTAAAACATTGCATGTGAGCCGATTTTTCAAACATAAAATAGCAGTCGTACATTTCATAAACTTTGCTTTTAAAAAAATGAAGGCAAAATGAACAACTTTTGCTTTCTTTGATAACTTTAACCATTGATTCTTCCCTTAGCTTTAAGTTTTATCCTAGATAATAGTAATTCATACATAAAAGATTATTTTTGGTCCAGAATTAACCATTCCTAAGTTCTCTTGTCCACGATTATTCCTAAGTCCGCTTGGACCCTAAAAATCTTGTCCATAATCAAAGACAAATTGTTTTTGTTATTTAAAACAATTTCCAAATTTGACACATTTTGAGACAATGAGTACAACTTGAGATTGAAAAGTCAATATCAATAGCTAAACATACTTCAAAAAACTATCTTTCAACTTTCAAGAATAATATTTTTTAAGAAATTCAACCTCCAACCACATATGAATTTTATTTTTATAATTGCCTTTTTAACTCTTTTGTATTTTGCTTCTTATGAACTATATTTATGGTCTTGACCAATGTAGTAAACACTATAAATTTATAAGTATTTTTAATTAAATTTTTATATTCTTGCTTATATATATAGTATAATTTCAATAAGAATTCATAATTTGGTAAGTTTCGTTTTCTTAAAGACTAAATTTTAGTGATCTCTAGTTAAACTGTCCAGTATAATTAACTTAATTATTGTTGCAATCATTTTTACAGATAAGTAAATAACCATAATACATTTATGACATCACCGGTCGATTATAATTTGCCCAACAATTGAATCAGTGACCTTTGGCCGAACTCAATTTTTTCATTCATTGAACGGCCTAGGTTTCAAAACCTTGGTTCAAAATAAACAAGGAAATGAAAGGTATTCTAACTACAATTTAGAAATCCATATTCAAAATAATAGTAAAAATAAGAGCTTTTATAGAAGCAAAAATTAAAATCAAGTTTGTGAACACCCTTATTTGTGTCTTAGAGTATTTTTTTTATTGGATACGTACATATATGCCAATTTTCAATGATTGGCTAAACTAACAAGATTTTAGAACATTATATATCAATTAATTTAAACTATATCAACAATAATGCAAAGATTAATATTCTCAACAATAAATTCAGACTTTGATATAAATATATAAGTAATTTCTAAAAGTAAATAAAAAATTAAGAAAATATTCAGTGATAGAATTTAGATCGTACATATGTTGCTTGAAAACAAAAAGATGTTGAAGCATTGCTTTGTAAGCAATATAATAGTTCTTTCAGTCTCAACTAAATAATAGAAGAAATGAATGAGTAGCAAAATGTGTAAATTTATCCTATTATATTTTACCCTAAATAAACATAACTTACGATTTTTACTTAAATCAACAACAATGCATCCACTAATTGGTCTCATATGATCACTATATTTGACTTTATTTCTCTCTCCTTTTTAGCTTATATCATTAAGTATCGTATTTTATTGTTATACCAAGTACAATGTATGATGCATTCTATTACTCTTTATATTATTATATGGTATTAAAATTTCATTTAAATTTTTTATTAGCTTAATTTGCTTGTAAACAACAAAATATATCCATACTAATATTGTTGTAGACACCAAATTTTTAATCTAGCTTTATTTATTTTTATTTTTATTGATTAAATGATAGTTATTATCCATTTTTGCTTATTAGTCTCATAATTTTTATTTTTTAGACATTTTTTTTAGCATTAAATTTGTTGGAAAAGAAAATTGTTAAAAAAATATATATGTTTTAATCCTTTTAGATTCAATTTATCGTAAAATAGCTTCGGTTAGGAATTAACGTTATTTGTTTATCTAAATTGATTGAAAATTAGTAAAAATATATATAATAATAATAATAAAATAAAAAAGGAAAAATCATCAATCAAATTCAAAAAAAAAGAGAGGAAGCAAGACCACGCGCGCGTGGGCTTCACGCGGGCCAAACATTTCATTGGTTTCGTATCAGAAACCATGAAATGCGAAGTACAGAATGTAGCTCATATCCAATCCATTTTTCCACCATTTCTTTCCTTCATTTTTCTTCACCATTGGATCATCTTAACCTCATTCCATCTGGCTTTCATCCAAAAACCAAGAATGATCTAGAAAAAAGCCAATCGGATGGCTAAAGTAGAGTCGGTGAACTAAGGTTTATGGAGAGCCCTTGAGATCAGGGTTTGAGGTTGCCATTTGATATAAAAGGAGCAAAAGGGAGAACCGAGGGAAAAAGGGGGGAAATATGAAAAAGGTTGGCTGCTGGAGTTAGAAAAGAAACCAAAGTGAAAAGAGAGAACGAGGGTGAAGAAAAAAAGCTAAGAAAAACGAAAAAGAAAACTGAGGTTATGGTTGAGAGTTTGAGGAAGAAAAGGGCAACCAAGCAAGCAAGAGGGAGTTACGGTTGAGCAAGAACTTAGAGGGTTTCAGTCCTGGTACAGATGCATGGAATTTTGTTTGTTTCATAGTCTGAATTTTAGAAGGTTTTCTCGCATGTTTTGGTTTGACATTTCAAGCAAATGTTAAGGATTTCGTTGCTGCATTTTCTGTTTTTTCTTGCTTTCTTGGCATGATTCCTCTCGGTTGAGATAACTAAAGGTAGGCAAACATGTTTGGGTAGTGTTAAAAACTGATGGTTGGGGACGCATGTGAGTACGGTTGATAAAATAATGAGTTTTTGTGCAAGTCTTTGGTATGAAGCCCGCATGGGTTGAAGCTGTAAATTTGCAGCAGAAAATTGCAGAAGAAAACTTTGATTTCTAGGTTGTTTTCTTTTCATTTTGCTGCCTTATGTATCTTTTGATGGTTTAGTACATGCTTGAGGTTGTTCAAAATGCAAATGCTTGTTTACTGAGTTTAGATTATGTTGGGCTAAGATATTGCTGCGTTTTGTGTCCGGAAGTTGTTGAATGTCCCCTCTCTCCCTGTCCAAGTTTCTTGCATTCGTGTGTATAAATAAGTTAGGACATGCATTGAGTTTTTTTTTTGTTAAAGGTATTAGAATTGGTATGAGCAACTAAGAATTGCTGCAACAAGGTTGGAATTACTTGTTTGTCAACCAATATGGGTTGTTTAGTTTATTCGAATGCTTTGAATGATTCAATTTCGTGTTTATTTTCATTTCACGTGATTATTTGTTAATTAAAGTGATGCCTTGACCTTTTCTTTGTTTTGGAAGGTAAATAAGTAATTTCATTTCATTAGAGCACCAATTTAAGGGAGGTACATTCTATCCCTTATTTTGATTTTTACTTGACCCTATATGGCCCTATGTGACTTTATGTGCTTAATTGCGTGCCTTTTGAATGTTTTCATTTCATTTATTTATTTATTCGCTTTATTTGTTTTAATTTTGTATATTTATTTTAGTTCAATTTTGATCATTTGAAAGGCGTTTAAATGCCAAGTTGTAATAGTTAGGGGATTCAACACCTGTATTTAGACAGAATATGTAATAGTTAGGGGTTTATTTATTTACTTATTTATTTTATTCCTTCCCCCCTTTTTAGATTGTATTTAGGGCCCCAAGTGTAATAGTTAGGGCTTTATTTACTTTAATCGCTTTGTGTGTTTTGCATGCTTATGTGTTATGTGTTACTCATTTTCTTAGGGTCTCGCATCTAGATATCATGATTATGTGTTATGTGTTTATATGATATTATGTGTTTACATGCTTTTATTGTATTTTTACATGATTAGTTAGTTATAATCAATGTGTGACATCACCACACTAGTCCAACTTTAGTTGTGGACCATTTTCCGACTCCACACTAGTCCAACACTAGTTGTAGTCCTTCGTTCCGATTTTTCACTAGTCCAATGCTAGTGAGAACTCATAGACATGAGTTAGTCCAACGCTAAACCCTTAGGGACCATCCACGCGTTAGAACATGTTTGTGTGACAATCACTATACTTTCATGCATATTTGCTACTTTTTAGGATTTTTATCATTTTTACATGACATTTCCCTTGTATATACATCTCTTATCCCATATTTCCCCTATATACATTCCTTATCCCATATTTCCCTCTATACATAACCCCATGTGTAATACATGACATTAGACTTGCATTTCATATAAGAAAAGTTAGAGATAGGCTAGTACACTTGCTTGATTAGATTAGGAAATACCCCTTAAATATGGGATATGGACGAGCGTGGCTTTTTTAGCCTTAGCATGCTCGTATTTCCTCTATAAAATGGAACATTGAAGTCATGAGTATTAGTCCCCCACACCCGTAATGTTGCATTCCTCTAGGTCATGTATATTTGCATAATTATCAGTTTCTTTTCTTCTTTTAGAGTTTCATATTTTGTACATTCGTGACTTCTTCAAATAATTACTTTTGGGCATCGTAATTAATACGATTTGCACCAAATAAAATTCGAAAAAACATGTTGACCTCGATACATTAGGTCTAGGGTTTGCACTCATATAGTACATCCAAATGTGATAAATTCTTAGGTTAAAATAAGAAAAATCTTTGACTAAATCACCCAACTAACCTTGACTAGGTTGAAAGGGTACGTTGGATTTTATCATTGCCTTCCCTTTCTTCAAATGTGACTCCAGAACACTTTTCTCTGACTTTCGCAAATTTGGAGTCGTTTAAAAGGGTTTTTCTAATTTTTTATTCAAAATTTATTTTAGGTGACTTGATATACCTTAACTTGAAACCAAGTGGCGACTCCGATTTTTTCATTCAAAAACCCTTTTTAGACTATAATTTGGGCCAAAATCGTCACACCTATTAAACCCCAATTTAGGCCCATTTTTTTGTTTATTCTTTACAAATCATTTAAACTTATTTTTTCAATCAAAAATCAATCAAAAATTCATTTTTCTAAACATCATATTTCTTTACTTTATTCTCTAATAAATAAAAATTCATTTTTACTCAAAAATTAATCAAAATTCACTTTTTATTGAATAAACTTGTTAATTTTATTTTTCATTTAAAAATGGGGCGCAACAATTGTGTTTGTTAGAGCCAAAATTGAATTGAATGATATATTATCTATTCAGCTATATTTTATATCTTTTGATTGAAAATTATGTATATGTGTTAATCTTGTGTTAAAAACAAAAATTGAAGATGACTGTAAGAGTAAAATTACAAACTTTTTCTCTTATGAAGAGTTTCTGACTGCTTATCACCATTTTCACATTGAAAAACTGATGACCTACTTTCAAAAACACTTTAACACACCTGCTGAAGCAAAATTAAAGGATCTTAGTCCCCAAAATCTGATCATTTTTACAATAATTTCAAACATGTTAGTTCTTGCTGATGGTTATAGGACTGATGCCAACAAAATGAAACTTTATTTGTTTTATTGTTTTGTTGAGAAAGTCAGAATTGATTTTGACTTTATCATGTGCAAATTTTTGCTCAAACTCAGCACTGATAGCCGTAGGAAACTCTCCTATGGAAAGTTTTTAACTCCAATTTTTGCTCATTTCAAAATTCCTTTCACTGGAATATCTCCAAAAGAGAATTCATCCTCCATTTTTTCCAAAACTTATTTTGAAAGAAAAAATATCAAGTTCTTTGATGGTCATTGGTGCTATAAGGAAACTGTTTTGGAATCTAGAACCAAAGTCGTCACAAAACTCCTGCTACTCCTAGGCCTTCCAAAGATCAGTCTCATTACGTTTCACCCTTTTCTATCCATTCTCGAAAATCATCCACTCAACCTACCTCATCCAATCATGAAGTCGTCTCATTATTTGAGGAACTCAAACAACATGTCCTTCTCCTTGAAGATGGTCTAATGATGACCATGACATCTGAGTAACAAGCCACTTTTCTAGACAAAAGAAAACTTCTTGTGCCTCCTATCCCATAAGAGGATGAACATGTGCATCAAAAGGAGTCACGCATGAGTCCACTCCTGTTCCACAAGAAAAAGAACAACAAACTGAGTCCACTCCTCTCACTGCTGAAATCCACACCTCAAGCTCTCAACCCACTCCTCATGATCTCTCGACTTTAGACAAAGGCAAAACTCCAGCTATTGAGGCTAGTGAAGAAGATGATGAAGAAACTGAAGATGAGTTGGATTCATCTCAGTTTTGTCTTGCAAGAAAAAAGTTTGGATCATCCAAGATCACCATTTAGGCACTCTAGGGGCATTTGCACTTCATATTAGGATGCATCATTTGTATTTTCTCTTTTGATATTTCTAGTGTTCTGTATTAATGGATCTCTCTGATGTGTTGATATGAATTCTGTATTAATGTTTCTTTTGATGCATTCTAGTTGAATGGCTAATATATTTTGGTTGATATTTTTTTGGTTGGAATTTTTATTTGTATTATTCATCTGTTTTGGTTGCTGACTTTTGGTGTTATGACTGTTATGGTTGATTTTAGTTGATAATGGATGGTTATGACTATTATGGTGTTCCGTATTATGGTTGATATTGGTTGTTAAACTCATCTTATGATGACAAAAAGGGGGAGAAATGGATGTTGTGTAAATGGTTATTGTGTAAGGGAGAGTTATTCTGAGATTATAAGTTTAGCACTTAAGAATTTTGAATGCAATGAGTGAGGGGGAGCTTATGCTCAATCTTTTTTTTTCTTCCATCCATTGTTTTGTCATCATCAAAAAGGAGGAGAATGCTAATCTTGGTATCTAACTTTTGATGTTTACAAAATAATTAGATAATACTAATATCTCTTCAAGAAATACTTTCAGTTATGAAGCAAATCTAATTCAAAGATCAAGAGCATTTGAAAGAGATAAAGGAAATTGAAAACTATCGGACGCTCGCAAAGACAACATCGGGCATCCGATGTGCAGCACTTCGGACGCATGAAGAACTCCATCACCAGACGTCCGAAAGAATTAAGATATTCTTTCTAGCTCACTGTCTATTTTTGGACGCAAAGCATTAGAGCACTGGACGTCCGATAAACAATACAGCACTTCGGACGCAAAGCATTAGAGGTACTGGACGTCCAAAAGAATTGAAAAAGATTTTTCAAATTCACCATCTGCTTTCAAACGCAAGCATTAGAGTTACCAAACGTCTGAAATAATTGAAAGAGATTCTTCAAACTCACTGCCTGCTGTCGGACACAAGTATCGGAAGTACCGGACGTCCGATACACGTAACGACTAGTTGACTCTTGAACTGCCTTCTATTCATTGGAAGCATTAATGGGGCACTTTTTGATCTCATATAAATAGTGCATGGTCAACAATTTCAAAAGAACTTTTGCACATTGAGAATACGAAAGGTCAAGAGCAGTTTTAGTGAGAAAACATTCTACAATGAAGATTTGTACTCTTAGTTGTGTAAAATTCGTGCAAGCTTTTCTTGTGTGAGAAAAATATTTCAAGTGTAGCTTTGTGAGAGTTATCCTGAGTGATAGTAAAACTTCCTAGTTTGATCGAGTGTAACTTGGGGTAAGGAGGAAGTGATCTTTCCTTTGTACACAAAAATTGGTTGTATTTCATCAACTTGAAAAAGTTTGTTCTATAAAGTTATATTCAAGTTCAAGAGGAGTTTGGAAGTCAAATTGGTTTGCTTTTCTTCCCTTATTATTTACTATCTTGTGAACCTAAATTGCTTATCTCTTCTACTCTCACGCAATCTTACTTTCTTACTAATTGTTTTATTGAGTGGTCATCTAGAAAAGAGGGTAAATTTTATATTGAACAAAAAAGTGTCTCGTAACTTTATTAGTTTTTAGATAACCTAATTCACCCTCCTCTTAGGTTGTCTTCGATTCTTACAATATGCAATTAGAATATTTTGATTTTACCTTTATTTTATGTTAAAAGAAACATATACATCACAATTTGATTATAGAATATCATTCATTCATACAATCTAATTGTGATTCCAATAATAGCTTATTTCGCTCAATTATTTGATTATGTTAAATTTTGAGTTTTTTAAATATGCTTAAATTTGCATAGATGTCATGAAAAACTATTATAACAACACTTGTACATACATGTATTATTTAAAACTAATGGTTGTTTTGAATTAAATAAGCACATGGGGAGGGATGAATTGAGTGGTATGATGAAAGAAATGTAAGTGATAGGTCCCGAATTCAAAACCTCCTACTTATATTTTAAACTATATGTACACACATAGTTCTCAATGGCTTTATTAGCCATTGCTCAGAAATTTCAAGTATGCAAGATGGGTGAATTCGATTGAGTTTGGTGGAAAATTGCTATGCATTTCAATATGTAGATGCAACTGAAACTAAGTATTTCATTGATAAGAAACTGAAAAAGGCACAAATATACTAGATGAATGAATTCAACTGATTTATTTCAGTGGAAAACTAATAATTGCTATGCATTGCAATCTATAGATTGCAACAGAAGCTAAATACTTCGTCGATAAGAAGTTGAAATAGACATTGGAAGACTCAATTGATCTATCCACGCAGGAATTGGTGGATGAATAAAAATGCTTCTGGTCATGCTGTTATGGTATTCTAGTGATAGATTATCATTATACAGATGAGAACCATGGTCACGAGCCTAGGAGGAAATGGTATTTTTTGATTAAAAATTCAAGGGGAAAAAATGAGGTCACAAAGGATTTGCGAAAGTTGAAGTGAAGGTGATCAAGTGTTTTGTATCTCCACCAATCTTGAGTTTGTTGGAGTTGATATGGTTCATGATGCTAATCGGATGAATTGATTTAGGTATTGGATAAAGTTTACCTAAAATAGTATTTTGAATATTAAAATTTATTAGAAGTAAAGAGTTAAAAAATGTAAAAATATTGTACTAATACTGTGAACTTGAATTATTTTATGCTAGAAACTGTGTAATTGTTTTGAAGGTATATTTCTACATTTAATTTTAGAAAGCAAATTTAGACTTTTGTAAATTTAATTTTTTAGTTTTAGAGGCATGGTGAGATCTTGACAAACGGTCAATTTGTCCTTTATTCACGAGGGTCAAGTTGGATCATTATATCATGTCACTTATTTGTCAATTGATTATGCCACATAAACAGGAAATTGATCTATCAATCTATGCTCATTCAGTGTTTTGCATTTTTTCTCTCACACACACTCCTTTTCATTTTGATTTGTCAATTGATTATGCCACATAAAGAGGAAATCGATATATCAAGCTATGCTCATTCAGTGTTTTGCATAGGGATGTACGCGAGTCGAGTCATAATCGAATAGCTCGCGAGTAGCTCGGTCAACGTCTTGGCTTGAACTCGGGTTGACCGAGTTCAAGCCGAGTCTCGAGCTACTTGATTGTCATTCGAGTCGAGTTTCAAGCCAATATTTTGAGATTCGAGACTTGTTGAGCTACTCGTCGAGCCGGGGGTATTTAAATAATATATTTATAATTTAAATAATATATATGTATTATAATTATAAAATGACCATTATGGGTATAAGGTTTACGGAATTTACAATAAACTCGAGCTTGATTTGGCTCGATTACATCCCTAGTTTTGCATTTTTTTCTCTCACACACACTCCTTTCGTTTTGTATTTTTTTTTTAACTAATGTTAAATCTTAAGTCAAGTAGTCTAAACCATAAGCGATGTGAATGATAAAAAATTTAGATTCTATAATAATAGTATAATTATCTCTTATTTTTCTAACTAAAAAATTTAAGTTTCTAAATTGATAACAATATTTTAATTACTTAGTAATACAACCTAGTTACCACTATTAGAGATGACAATCTATCCCAAATCTTAATGGGCTACGCATGCTCAAAGGGACATTGGGTAGGATAGGTATTCTAATTTTGAGGTTGGGTTTGAAATGGGACTAATCTCATTTATATCCATCAATTGATAGGAATTCTTAGGAAATACTTGGGTATCCATTGGAGTCCAAACATCTCATCAAAAATTTAATTCATCCCAAAATTCCTCTCTTCAAAACGAATCAACTTTTTTCTTTGACATGGAGAATAAAACAACGTCATGTGGTTAGAAATTTTTTTGTCCTCAAATCCTGTTCTCCTTTCCCTTCTATATCGCATGGAAAGGGAAAGATTAAGATAGTAATTCTATGTTGAGTTTTAAATTAGACCATCTAGTTACCTAGGCAAAATGGTTCTAAAAAATTGTTGGCCATTAAGTGAAATAAAATATAGGAAACTGTGCTATTTTTTACATGTTCAGACTAAAGCATTCAGGTTGATGTGCCTCTGGAGTATATGTGAAAAGTTTTAATGCAACTAAACTTTCATTTTTGTACCTTATTATTGGGCTATAACTAATTTCACTATCTATGCTTTTCCATAGGTTTCAGTAGCATAAATACAAGTCTATACAATGTCATTTCTTTATAATCATATATACAAGTCATTTTAAGTTTTTATAAAACTTATTTTTTCCTCAACTAAAATTTGGCAACATTGGAAATCAAAGATTAAAAAACATATATACATAGAAAATAAATGTAAGAAAATTTGAGGCAAAAAAGAATTTAAAAATTGCCCTATTTATACTCAAAATGAACAAAAGAATCATGGCACCAACTTAATTAAAAAATAATAATAATAAAAAAATTACTAAATTTACCTTAACATGTCAAATGTATAGAAATTTAAGAACATCTAAAAATTACAAGTTAAATATACTCAAAAGTAACATAATTAGCTATTAAAGAAAAAAACAATCATAATAAAGAGAGTCAAAATTCACTAGGGACTGAATTGCAAAATTGAAAAATATTTAGGGTCAAAAATATAATTTTTCCAAAGTTTAGGTGTCAAAATTAAATGAAAGATAAAGTTTAAGGACCAAAGTGTAATTAATTTAAGGACCTAAGTGAAAGAAATTTAAAATGTCCTGGGCTGAAGTGAAACTACTCCAAAGATTAGGGGCTAAAGTGAAAATTTTGGTTTCTAATTAAGGAATGAAAAAAGCCATCGGACATCATTTTATTTCTTTGGGCCGAACACTACCTAAGCCCGGTCGAAAGTCCAAGAGAAGTGAGCAGGTGAGCCCGTCTTTTTATCACTCAAACCCAACCAAAAAAAATGCATAGATTCTGACCTCCTAACCCAAACCGAAACCCAAAAGAAATAAACCAAAACCCATCCCCGAAACCCAACCAAAAATAACCACAAGCCCACTAGAAAAAAAATATTAGCCCAAACCATTTTCTTTTCTCTTTTTTTCTTTTCTTTCTTTTTTTCCTTCTTCCTCCCCTTCTTCCCTACCGAGATTGAAGCTCCCTTCTAGCTGGTGGCTATGCCCGCCATCGGCAGCGCTACCGCCGGACCGCTACCAGACGCCGACAAATTTTTCGGTCACCAAATTTTATCAAAATACACACTCCAATTCGATTTTTAGTGTAAAATCCGTTTTTAAAATTAGTTTTTACAAAAAATGACCTGAAAGTGGCCAAAATGCTAAAAAAAAAAGCCCAATTTTTTCATTTTTTAAACCACTATAATCACCACTAAAAATCATAAAATTTATGCCAAAACACTCCTTATAACTTCTACATTACAACTATAATCTTTGTTTGACAAGAAAACAACATAAAAGGGGTAAAATAAAGTAAAAACAGCCCCTAGATGAAGAAAAATATTTCAATGCCTTTAAAGCTCAAAACTCCAAAAATTTTAGATAACCCAACATTTTCGGACCTTTGCTAACTAATGGTTATCTATTTTAGCAAAACATACACACCAAATTCACTCCTTTAATTCATTTTTTATTTAGACATTTTTTCAAACATTTAGGATGCAGAAACAAAAGCTATTCTTTTCTTTAACTTTATTTCATGGGTAATCCCAAAACTTCAACAACATTAGTAGCAACAACAACAAACGAAACCAAGGGACAAATAAGCATCAAAACATGTATTTAATTTAATAAATTAAGGAAAGGAAAAAGCTAGAAAAAGAGAAAAAAGAAATATCTCAATGAAGATTGTAGTCTCTTGACTAAAAATTTGATGAAATTACAAGTTCCAATCCAACCGGTTGCTGTCTCTTTGTTATGTGTGAGTGTGTTAGGAGAAAAGGAGCTGAGAGGGAGAGAATGAGGTTTTGTATTGGTGTTTGTTTGTGTAGTTGAGAGAAAACAGAGAGTCGAGAATGAGTGAGATTTGTTTGTGTTGTTATTAACCAAAAAAATGAGAGGAAGGATTGAGAGAGAGCCGAGAGAAGAGTGAGGGAGATTGAGTGGAGTGTTTTTTTTTTTTTTTGCTTGTCTGTTGAGAGAGAAGAAAGAAAGGGCAGAGAGAGTCTCTTTTGAGCCAAAGTCCCGCTTTCTTCTTATGTCTCTGATGGTGTCTTGTCTCTCTGGAAAATGTTGAGTGTTGAGAGACAGAAAAACCAATGGCCGAGAGGTAGTCAAAATGGATTTGGTTTCTTTCAAATGATGACTTTTGCTAAATGAAAAGAAAGGTCATGGGAATTGAGTGTAAAATGGGTTAATAGTGGTTTTGGTAGGGAAAATGATGAAAATGTGCAAGTTTAGTCATGATTTGATTTTGATTTTTCTTTAAGATAAACCTACAAAAATGAGACAAAATATACATAAAAATGCAAGAAAATAAATGATTCATCAAATAGAAAATATTCAAGAAAACATAAAATTTGACAAAACTTTGGTGTTTACACAGCAGTAGCAAGAAACCTCAGTTCAAAAAGAAAGAAGTGGAAGCTGCATTTGCTTGGGACCAAGGCTTTTCTGCCCAACCTAGATATCAACAATATCACACCTACTCACCCCGTTACCCGTACCAGCCACACTCTCGACCTGTTTATCATACCACTATTAACCATTCTCGACCCTGACCAAATTACCTAAACACACCCGCAACACCATTTTATATTCCTCTACCTAATTTTCAAACTAGACCTCGCCCTTCTTATAATCCAAGACCTGTTTCACCAGCCAACCAAAATTACAGCTATCAACAAACCAATAACACCCAAAACCCAATCCCACACAGAACTTTCACCAATCTAGGTCGGCCCGTTGATTAGTTATATGAACAGCTCAAAATCGCAGGAAAAATTGGTACGATACCTCCTAAAGTCTATCATAGAGGATTTTCTCTTGGTTATGATACTCAATCCTTTTGTGCTTATCATTCGGGAGCTCCTAGACATTCAACTGTCAATTGTTGGACATTTAAGCATAAAATTCAAGACATGATTGAGGTCGGAGACATAGTTTTAAGAAGGAGAGAGGAGTAAGGACTGAGTGTTAGCAAGAACCCTCTTCCGGCGCACATGGATGCTGTTGGAGTTATTACCATAGACGAGAAAATCGAGGAATCTACTCAATATATTGTGGATGAAACTGAGATAATGGGGGTCACTAAAGAACTATTCATATTGGAAGAAGAAACCTCCGAGGTCAAGGGAAAACTGATCCTTTTATCTTAGATGTGATACCTTTTGAATGTGAGCCTTCAGAGCTTGTGGTACTTGAATTGCTTGAACAAGCGCATGTTCTTAACCTACAAGAAATCCATGAAATTATAGTGAACCTATTTTATTGATTGGAGGAGAAGAAATGCCGAAGAAGGAGGTGGCCGCCATCACCAGATCTGAAAGAATCGTGAGTGAACTTGCAGTTAACGAGCCATCTAAAGCAAAAGAAAATGCCACGCCAACAAAACCAACTGTGACTGAAGAAGAGGCATTTAATTTCCTTAGGATGTTAAAAAAAAGCGAGTATAAAGTGATCAAACAATTGAATAAAATGCCCGCTCAAATTTATATGTTGAATTTGCTCTTAATTTCGAAACTTCATAGAGAAACTCTACTCAAGGTGTTAACTGAACCTCAAGTGCCTAAGAACATTCCGATTAACAAATTCATGTGGTCGAACATGCCTGGGCTTCAAATCGGATTTCTTTTTCTGATGAGGATTTAACTTTTGAGGGGATTGGATATAACAAGGCATTGTATATCTCAGTCCGTTGTAATGGGAAGTTATTGTCGAAAGTTTTGATAGACAACGGATCTACTTTGAATTTCTGTCCTTGGAATACTTTGGTTAAATTGGGATTTCAAGAAACTAAATTTCGGCCGTCTGCAACTATGATGAAGGGATTTGATGGCAGAAAAATAGAATCGATGGGAGAAGTGAACTTAGTATTGGAAATAGGACCTATCCAATTTCAAGTCATGTGCCAAGTCATGGATTTCTCAAATATTTATAATATTCTACTTGGACGACCCTGGATTCATGGTTCAGGTGCTATACCATCTTCGCTCCATCAGATATTGAGGTTTGTAGTGAATGACCAATTAATTACTGTGTTTGCAGAGGATGATTGTACTATGATCGTCAATCCCGGATCAAAAGAGGAAAGTGATAGAAAAGTTCTGATTTCTCCTCATCATCTGGCTGATATCGTTTCAGTTGATTGGGTATTTAAGGACAAGTCAGTGATGGGAATGAATTTGCCGGAAGCTAGCGTTATGATGGCTAAAGAAATGATTCGAGGAGGATACAAGATAGGCAAAGGTCTTGGGCATAACTTGCAAGAAATTATAGAACCAATAGAGTTTCGAGAAAAGAAGGACATCTTTGGACTAGAGTTTCAACCTACTGTCAGGGACAAGAAAGAAATGCTGAATAACAAGAGAGCGAAAAAAGAAGAAACTAGAGAGGAAAAGAAAGGGAGCTTTCGGGCAGGAAAAAAAAAGGGAAAAAATAAAAGAAAATGAGGGAAAAGAATCTGGGGAGAGAGCAAGAAAGAGAAAAATTGCAAAGGGATTTGAAAATTTTGGAAAAATTAGGAAGAAATAAAGGAGAAGGAGTTTCGGAGAAGAAGGAAAAAAAAAAAGAAAAATCGAGAGGAGAAAGGGTGGAGGCTGAAGGAAACAAGAAAAGGGGAGATAGAGAATCTAGGATAGACAAGTTTGAGTTGAAAGAAAAGAGAAGAAAAGACTCAAGAGGTGAAAAGTGATAAAGGAACAAAAGAAAAAGAAAATTAAAGAAAAGAATCTCGGTTGAGAATAAATTGGGACAATTTTAGTTTAATTCTAAGTAGAGTTAATATGAAAATGCGACCTCAGGTGATTTAAACACTTATTATAACATCTGATTAAACCTTAACCTTTTTTTAGCACCTCATCTGACCACATTACGAAAACTGAAAGTCCTGACTTTCGTTCTTTGCACTACCTCTTTCAAAAAATTTTCTAATCACATGGCAAATGATGTCAATACACCTTCACCAATTTTGCAAGGGCAGGATTGTCGCACTGATGTCATCATTTCTTAAAGCACATTTCCGAGTTGATAAAGTCTGTCAATAAGATTTGTTTATTAGGTGAAAATCCGAACGGGCGCCTTTTCAAAAAAAAAAAAAAAAAAGAGGAAAAAGAGAAAGAAAAAATAAAAAATAAAAATAAAAATAAAAGAAAAAGAAAACAAAAGGTGGGGATAGCCTTAGTGAAAACCCGAAAGGGCGCTAAGGTAGGATTTTATGAGGAAAAGTGTGCTTGGAGTTGAATGACTGGTGACTCAATTCAGTTGAATTTCTCTTCACAGTTGTAGTTCTGTTGCCAGCATTGAATGCCGAAGGGACGATATCCAAAGGGTCAAATATGGCATTTCGTTCGAGACCAAAGTGTTTTGGTTCATCAAGCATAAACTGTTGAGTTTACATGTTCATTTCTCTAAAATCAATTTTCTTTCAATAAAGGTAAATGGTTGTCTTCATGTTATTGGAATTTGCATCATTTTTGTGTAAGTAGAATATTTTTTCTTGTGTTTCATGATCTCATTTATCTCTTTAGGTTTATCAAATGACAATTCCTGTGATTTATTGAAAGTATCTGGATACCAAATGAAATACTTGATTAGCTTTGGAAGTTAAGAAAATTTGATGCAGTTCGCAGCGCAAAGTAAAGTTTTTGCTACAGTGGAGAAGAACGTTCAAATACTCATATTTACACATTTCTTGAAGGAGGGATTAATTGGATGGTGGTGGCATTATCTGTCATTATGATTATTTCTTTTTTGCAAGTCCAAATATCCAATAACATCATACTAAGGCAAATTATTTTTTAGAAAAGTTATCTGTCTCCATCAAAATCTTCGAAGTCTTACAAAAAGCATTTTGTAATAATTTTCCAAATTTTATGGCAGGTTTGGGTTTTATCTCACTGACCAATTTTCGACAGGTTCGAATTTTATCCCACTGATCAATTTTCATGGCATGCTCGGATTTTATCCCATTGACCAATTTTATGGCAGGTTCGGATTTTATCCCACTAACCAATTTTCAACAGGCTCTGATTTTATTCTACTGACCAATTTTATGGCAAACTCAAATTTTATCCCACTAACCTTTATATGTTTGCTTGTTTCAGTTCGTGGCAGAATAACTACAGGTAAGTATTTGATGTTTACATCTTTGTCTTGTCTCGAATTTCTTCGAAACTCAGACAAAGAGGGGCCCATGAGAATGATTTAATGCATACAAGTTCTAAAAACATGATTCAACAAGACATATTTGTAGAATTTCCTTGAAAATGTTTGGCTGGTTATTTGATAGTTAAATATTCAATGATTGAAAAATATAAGATATTGTTAGTTGGCTTTCACTTAACTTGTAGCAAAATTTTTGCATATGAGATACTTGTGCAATATTAGGTAAATATTGGGTAAGATGTTTATTTTAGCCTTGCTATTTTAACCACTTGATGTGTCCATAACTTTTCTCAAGAAAAAAAGTGGCTATATATGTATTTAGAGATCTAAAATGTATTTTTTTATTTGTGAATTGTGATGAATTGAAATGCCTTGTTTTGAATATAAAGGATTAAAAAGTACAACTATAAAATGTGAGGGATAATGGTATCACTTTTTCTTTTAATTACAAAGTATGAATGAATGTATAAAAAGAGGAAAAAGAGAAAGGGACCTAGGGAGATGCATAAAAAAGAACTAAAACATTGAGTCAAAGAAGGTTATGAGAGTTTGCGTCTAAGAAAATAAAATAAATTCAAGAAAAGGAAAGGAATATTTTTTGAGTATGTAAGGGACTTTGTTGTTTTTTAAAATAAGTGTGATTAGTCAAGCCAAAAACTCTTTTTTTGGAAGATTGAGTTAAATATAATACAAAGTTGACAAAATAAAAATTGATCTTGGTAGAAAAATTGAATGTAAGCAATAATTTGGTATCACATTGTAGACAAAAATTATGTTGGTTGCAAATGGTGTAATTAAACTTTTATATTTGGGTACTTATATGAATTTAATGGAGAAGAAGATAGAAAATTCTCCATCCAAGTACTTATCTTTAACCTCTTGTGTGATTCATGTTAAGTTAACAACTTTCACCTATCCTAAGTTATTTGTTACAATTAGCAATAATATATAGTGCGTTTGGATAGTAAATCATCTACACAAATTCATGCTAAGTTAACAACTTTCACCTATCCTAAGCTATTTGTTACAATTAGCAATAATATAGAGTGCGTTTGGATAGAAATAAGTGAGAGGGTTTGAACCCAAGACCTCTTACTTACAACCTCTCCCACCTTACCACCCAATTCAACCCTTCCTATAACCAAAAAAGTATTACAGTATTTTTTTCAAAAATTATTTCAAATAATCTCCAATCCAAACACATTCATAATTATCAACCATAACATACTTTTGAAAGAATGTTACAATAGGGTAAGGATTTACTGATGATCAACAATTAGTTTTTATCCACGAAACAAGTTATAGAAATTAGCGTTCATCACGAATATCCAAGTAGCTACATAAGTTATTGAATAGTGAAATAAATATTATGTTGATTAATGATATAAAATTAAATTAATGCCATAATTCTTTTAAATGCATGATTGTACCCCAAAAAAAGTACAAAATATTGTTAGAAAGATGTATCATCGTCTTTGGGAGAATTGTACAATCTTTATCACTAATTGTACAACTTTATAAGGCTATGAAAATTTTGGATAAGAAAAAATGTAATATTCACTACAACAAAAATAGTCTTTCCTGACATATCTATAAGGACACTTGATGGTTTGTGTTATTATAGCACTTCTATCATGATACTTGTTATCAACTCAATAATATATACTCTTTTTTTATTTTATTTTATCTGATATAAAAATAATAATGTGCCTTTAGACTACCTGTCATAACACTTGAGAAAATGTGAGATATACCTAAATAAAAAAAAAAGACACTAAACGACATCGTACTCAATTGGCAGAAGATTCATTTGGCATGAAATATTCAAAACTTTCAAATTTCCTGCCAAAAGACTTTGCCCACAAATATCTTACGAAAAAAGGGGTGGGGGAAAAAGCTGCGAACGCCCATACCATCTGCATTTTAACAAACACTTGCTAGACATCGTCTCATGCCCGCCATTAAGCTCAAAAACCTTGGCAACCTTTTCCATTCCGCCTCTAAATTCAAAACCACCACCACCACCGCCATCGCCACCTCGGCTGAAGATATTGCTCTGAAAAAATATATCTCCTCCATAAATGTCTCCACCTTCGAGACTATCTGCAAGTAGTTATTCAACTACAAGGCACCTAAATTAGACATCTCTTCTTCTTCTAGTATTGATACTCTGCTTCTTTTCTCAAACCTCTCGGGGATATCGATGGGATCAGAAACCTGAAGCTTCTCTCTGCTGCTGATAACGGTATTTAGTTCATCATTTTCATTTTCTGCTTTAGATCTGCGACTAGTACCGTTACTTTAAGCTATTTTTGTTTTGCTAATGGTACTTGCTGGCTGTTGTTGCAAGTAGACGAGTAAATCATTTTTGGATGTTTACTTGTACTTGTTTTGAAATTCTTGGGCCATTTTTGTACTACTTGTTTTGATATCTGCAAGACCGATTGTTCTTCCCACAAGAAAGAGAACATGTACAACCTAATTTTTTTTGCCTCGAATCAATTCTATTCCACCCATATTGATTAGTTTGCTAATGTTCTTCTCAACATGTACTAATAATAAGATGTGGGTTCTTGATTATTCCCAAATTACGTGCTGATTCTGACTTTTTTTTTGAAATTTTGCTTTTGGAGATGAAGGCTTCAGTGCAACGGTTCAGTGTTGAAGGGTTTAGAGCTGATTTTGCAGAAGAGGTTCGGTTCCTTAGATCTCTTTTTTATACCTAAATAGTGCAATCTAAAGTAAATTTTGGGTGTTTGATTTGCATTTATCTCTTTTCTGATTTGCATTTACAATAATGGTGTCATGAGTTGTTTTAGTGTTTCTGAATATATCCAAAAAGAAAATCCAAAGTGATTGAATCCTGTTCATTTGGTGTGTCTTGTTTTGCCATTAACAGAGATTAGGGGTTTTTGTTTGGGAGGTGGAGGGGAGAAAGGAAAAAGGAGAAAGTTGCATTTTCTCTTTGAGGAGGCTTGGAAAGAGTTCATAAACGTAAGAATTGCATTACATTTCTCAGCTAGTTCTCTAGTTGTCTTTACCATAATCTGCTACTCCTATGGGTTTAAGTATTTGCTTGTGCCATCAGACACAACTGAAATACAAGAAGTTTGAAGTTGTCACCTGGGTAAAATGTGATATTCTCCATATGGATTGGTTCTTTATGGGCTACTTAATGAATATATATTCTGATTGTCCTGCAGTGCTTGATGGAGAGGACTTCTCAGACTTCAATTGGTGTAAAGAGAATGGGTGAAATGGATCTGACTTCAATTGGTGTGAAGAGAATGGGTGAAATGGATGATGTCCCATTCAAAAATGCAGCTAAAAGAATGTTTCGACAGAAGGAAATAGCCGTGAAAGCTACTGAGCTGTGTTCACAATGGGAGGATCACCTTCAAGATCCCAACTGGCATCCTTTTAAGATCGTGAAGACTGATGATAGTAAAGGTCATAAGGTAAAGATCTGACTTCAGCAATTAAGATTTCTTATGCTACAATGGTACAGATTGATTTCTTAATTTACGGTAACTTTCTTAATTTCTGATGCAAACATTGCTGATCTGAAGAAATTAGAGCAATAATTGAGTCAAAGTTCAGTAGACAGCCTAAGGTATCCATCATCGTCATCTACCAGTGTTTCAGGCCGCAATCAAGCAAATCAAGTACTACGAGTATGTACATATGATTAAAATTCAGTTTACAAGTACAATTAAGAAAATGTAGAAATATTATGATGCAGTGGTCTATTCTTTTATTAGATGGGAACTATGGTTCAATTCAAGAGTTTGTTTAATCCTACAAAAATTGTAGCAAAAGGATATCTGCATGGTATGAATCCATCTGATGACATTAGAGGACAAGTGTTAGGATCAAATTGGTATGAGATAAATGTACAAGTCATGGTGGAACCTAGTGAGCAGTTGATTAGACCGTATGACTTGCAGCAAACAATCCAAGATGCACTTGAATCACCAATCGCTTGGTCTTTAAATTTGGTATGACATCTCAATTTTGATATCATAATATTCTTTCTTACCATATTTGTTATTGACTTACTATTATTTTTGCGAGAACCCAAAAATTTTCACATTTTCTCAGTATTATTTTATTTTTTTGCCTACATTTTATACTTTTCTTGGAAATATTAAAATTTCTATGCATTTTTACAAGCAAGTACAGTTTTAAAATTATTTTTCTAGTATGAGTTAGTGTATGTTAATTTGAAGTGTGCTATAGACGTGCGACCTGCTAGTGCGATATAATTTTGGTGACTAAGTGATTTTTGTGCTAAGTGTTATTATTATACAAGGTGCTAGAGGTTAATTGGAGGTTTGTTATATGATGTAACCATTGGAAGCCAAAGGATTAGAGAAAACACTAGAAGTGCCAAGTGTTGCAAACCCATTGGAGGTTGGACTTTGACTTAACTTTCACCTTTACTAAAAACCAATTTTTGACCCAATTTTCTTCCATTTTTCTTAGTCTTGGCCGACCCATTTGAGGAGCAAAACAAAAAAGAAAAGTTCTTCATTTTTTATCCTCAATTCTTGCTCAAATCTTGAGTTTCAACCACCCAAATCACAAACTACACCATACAAGTGCTCAACTATGAAGTTTAAAGGTTTTGGTGGAGTTGTTTTGGAGGAGGAAAGTCTAAGCTACCATTTTTCTTGAGTTTCCAAGGTATTTTGCCAATAACTTCCTCTTTACTTCAATTAATTGCTAATTAGTTGTTTAAAGTTGTAGTTTTGGGTAGGTTATGAGCATATTTCATAGTTGGAAATAGTATTATAGAAATTTCAGTTTTAGGATTTTTCACCTCTCCTGTTCTGACCGGTTTTGTTTGACTAGGTTAGAGGTCGAATTAGATTTATCACAAAACATGAAAATTGTAGAGAATAATGTTTTATAGTTGCCTACAAAATTACAGCTCAATTGGAGCAACGTAGCCTATGAAAAGACTAAAATACCCAGACTGCCCTAAGTGAATCCAGTGATCCGTTTTGGATATTTCACCAATTTGGTCGTGTCTTTTCACCATGATATGTATTGAACTAGTATTTAGCCAAAACATGAAAATTGTAGTACTATGTCTTAGCTTTCCAACGCCCCTAAGAACGCCTTAATCCGACTTCAGTAGCTTGAATTATGGCCATTTGAATGTAGTGCAGTTAACTAGCCTGTTGGTAGGAATCCGATTCTGTAAATTGGGAATATGACCTGGATACACTAGAAACTGGACTAAGTGGTCTTCATCAAAATTGTAACCCTCTGTCTTAACTTCGAAACGATATAAATTGCACTCCAATCCGATAAGTGTAGCCTAGGTTGTGTCCGTTACGCAAAATAACGTCAAATCTGTCTTTTGTTTCTTGACTCAACCTTCATTTCCGCACATGTTCCTAGCTTGATTTTGTACTTGTATGACTTGGAGCCTATGGAATGGCTATTGAAATGAGATGATTTTGTGTGTGACTTTAGGATTGATTGAGGAAAAGAATGAAGTCATAAATGACTGGAAAATAGGTAAATACAAAGGGCGTGCTGCCCAAATTTACGCTCGAGAATTAGGTCGATATACTTGCGACTTGAGTAAGGTTTGAGAGCGAATACCACGTGAACCATCTAGGGTATTTACGTTTTCTTTTATCGAGATATATAAGTTAGAATTCGGTCGAAACTTGTACCCTTGGAAAAATGAAATTTTCGACTAATAGAAATACGTTTTCTTTGTCACTTCGACCCAAATGGAGATTTTAAAGTTTTATGAGTGAGCATAAGTTTTACAAATATTTTACTTATGTTTTTTGGTTTAAATGTACTCTTTTCACTACCAAAATCATATTTATACTTTGTACTAGTACGTATTCGAATTTTCTTTGAATCACTTAAATCTTTGGTGATTGAAGCATAATGTATTCTTTTGATTATATTAGGGTTCCTTGGTGATTGAGGGTGTTATCCGGAAGGATATTTTGGACGTTATTTTACGTAAATAAGTGAGTGTTCCTTGTTTGTTATATTTTCATTGACTATGTGGCTTGTTCTTGATTATATGACTTGTTATGAACGAATGATAACATGTTAAATATTTTCAATGATTGCTTAAAATGAGTTTTATAAGCGAGTGTGTACTTTATCGCACTCGACCTAAATGAATGTGAAATTTTCAATGATTAAATAATTAAATGCTAGTTGCGCATAAATGTAAGCCGTTTGGCTGAACTGGGCCCTTGCCCTTCGTTGCCGGTCGACTCGAGCCAGAAGCGGACTCGATCAGGCAATTTGGTGACCCTGGGTGAACGTTTGGTATACTCGAGTATTACCTTGTAGTCTGGTGGAGCCTGGCCAACATCCAAGAGGGGGTGAAATGAAATAAATGAACGAATGTCAATGTAAATGAAGGGTTTTGCTTATCAAAATGCATTTTCAAACGAATGGAGGAATAAGGACATAAAAGGAGAATGAATGAATGAGTGAATGGCTCCATGTGAGCACATATCCTTTTAATGAATGTTATTATTGCTTTATATTGTCATGTTTCTGGAATTACTTGCTATCTATGATTAATGCATTGAACTCATTGTTTGTTTGTGTCTGGAACCTCACTGGGTTTTTAACTCATTTCGTTAGTTTTGTTTTCCTTACAGGGGATGCGAGCAAGGGCGAGAGACTTATATAGAATAGCATAACCTAGTCCTTTTGAAATTATCTTTTGCAATTGTACTCGCTCTAGTGCTTGGTTAGGGTTGGAAGTATTGGAAACCTAAAGCTTTTGTACATTTGGGATTGTATTACTTTTGAGATAGATATGAATGTAAGTAAGCATTTCAAGTTTGAAAATTGGTTTTGTTTTACTTTTCCTCAAGATTTTGTCTTATTTTATCTGAATAGAGTGATCGAATTCTGGCGAGAGTTGGGCAGGCGGTCCGCCGAACCCTTTGGTTCGCCTTAGGGAAAGGTGGGGCTGTCACAATTTTTCTTGAAATCATAAATTGCATTTTAATGTATGCATGTTTGTATTCATACAGGTTGCAGTAAATTTTGAAGGCTAGAAGGATATGGATGGGTGTCAGCTACCTGTCGACTCTTACTAGAAGTTCTTATAGATTTAGTGTTGATTCTCTCATTTAGTTTCTTTTGTTTATTAGATGGCAATGCTTTTCATGTTAGTTTGTAGTTCTTTTGAACCCTTTCACTTGTTTACTTTTGTTGTTGAAGGATATTTGAGCATTGACTTTTGCTTTTAAATTACTACATGCATTCTGCTCTTTGGGATAATTTTACAAGTCCTTTGGGTATCTGATTGTCTGAATGTATAGCAGGGAGCACAACCAGGTTTCTTCTTTATTTAAAAAAAAAAAAAAAAACTCTTGGCAGTTAAAAGTAGGGGTGGCAATTTTGGACACGACCTGAAAACACGACCCGAACCTAACACGAAATTAATGGGTTTGGATTTAGATTTTGAGGATTCGGGTCAGAATCGGGTCAGACCCGATAAACCCGAAAAAAATCGGGTCAAAATCAGGTCAAAATCAGGTTGACCTGTTAACCCGTTTCTAAAATAAAAATAAATAAATAAAAATTAAAAAATTATCTAAACACTAAATAGGCTTACACAGTTACACTTACACATACACATTCACTTAGAGTCTTCAGTTGGCCGGCCCTAAATCAGTAAATCCTCACCCCAAAAGCCGAAATCTTTCTTCCTCACCTAACCCTAAATTTTTCTTCCCCTTTTCTTCTAAACGGCAAAACTAGAAAGGCGGCCGCCTTGCCCTTCACTTCACCAGTTCACGTCACGGTCTTCATCTGTCAAACGGCGGTTAGAAGCAACTAGCAAGCAACGGATTTTCTTCTCTAAGGTGCAGTTTTACAGCAATTTTTTTTCCCCTAAATCGATTTCTTTCTTGTGGTGTAATATCGCCCTTTGCTTTAGCTTTCTTTTGGTATAACCATGTATGAAGATGATACGGTAAAACAAAACTTTCTGGATTAAAAAAGGTTGGCAGAGATGTTTCTATTATAAGTTCAAATATTATACAAAAAGGTTGGTTTTCACTACTAATGTAAATTTCTGTCGGTGGTGAGGTGAAACTTTTAAGAAGGATTTGGTGGTGATGGATCGATTTCTAAATTCTTCCTCCAAATCTGGAGGTTAACAGGGCAACAAACATATTGAAGTATAAATGGCTGATGGGTCCGTTTGATGTCCGTTTGATGTTTGGTTCCCTTTTTCTTCTCTTCTCTTTGAACTGTCTCTGATTTCGAATTTTAATGTCCCTAATATTCGATCTGGGTTTTTGCATGGTAATTGTGATCAAACAACATTGGAGGGCTTAATGGTAGTGTTATAGAGGCAGTGGCGGTTCAGTGTTATGATGTAGAGGCAGCCATGATCTGAGGAGTGCTTTTGATGTTTTTAATTTGGGATCGTCGACAGAAAATGGATATATTAAACTTGGGGGTCCAAATTTTGGTTTAAAACTCATGGCATACCAAAATTTTGGTTTACAACTCATGGGCAAATGGCGAATTTAGTACTCAAACCTTTTTTTTAATAAAATCAATTTATGCCTTTAATTTTTATTTTGGCCTATCTAATTCTCAAACTTTAATTTTGTATCTCTGCTTTGATCCTTTTAAAGTGGCGCTGCCAAATTTTATCGTGACAAAAACCAGTAACTAATCAAGGAAATTATAGAAACTACAAGCCAGGTTCCAATTAAAAAAAGAAGAAAATAAAAACTTTCCAACAAACAAGGCAGAAAACAGATTTTCCATTAAGCTTGGGACGAAAACATAAATCGTCATTGTTTCCCCAAGATAGCAATAACATCAGACACCACTACTTCTTAAGTTTATTCTGCACATGACACTCACTTGCACTTGATTTAGTTTGTTATTGTTTCCCTCGTCCCCCCTCTTGTACTAAGCATTTTTAATATGAAAGCACTATTATTTGTTTAATTACTGAATATTTGTTTTAACCAAAAATCATAACTACTGAATTGCATAATTCTTGATGATTAACAGATGGATACAAGTATGACATATCCAAATTCAATCAGTATTGAAGAAGATGGTGATACAGGGAGTAGTGATAGCATCGAGGAAACAGGCCACACAAATCATCAATCTCAATGCCCTGACACTAGTGCAATTGGGAAAAAGAAATTACCTCCAAAAGCTACAATCAATATGCCTGGCAAGAAGAGGAGATTAAGTTCAGAAGTTTGGGATTACTTCGACATTATTCCCAAAAAGGATCCAAACGATAAGTTGAAGTGCAGATGCAAGAAATGTGGGAATGAATATTCTGCTGAGAGTAAAAGTGGGACAGGTAATTTGCATCGACATGTAAAGAGGTGTGTAAAAATGACAACAAAGGACATTGGACAGTATCTAATCACTTCTAACAAAGGTGCTCTTGCCACACGAAATGCACAATTTAGTCAAGATAAATTTAGAGAATTACTTGTGCATGCCATAGTAAGACATGAGCTGCCATTTTCATTTGTGGAGCATGAGGGAATTAAAAATGTCCTTACATATTTGGAGCCTCAAATTAAACATATCACTAGGAACACAGCCAAGTCGGACGTTAAAAAATTGCATGCAAAGGAAGTTAATAGACTTGGTAGTGAATTGCGGGGATGTCCTAGTCGAATATGTTTAACTTCTGATGCATGGACATCTATTGTTACTGATGGATACTTGAGTTTGACTGCACACTTCATTGATAGCAATTGGCTGCTACAGAAAAAAATTCTGAATTTTTCTTATATGCCTCCTCCCCATAATGGTGTTGCATTAGCTGAAAAAATTTACAGTTTGACTAGTAGTTGGGGTATTGAAAGGAAGTTGTTTGCCATCACATTAGACAATGCTTCTGCAAATGATTCTTGTGTTGCAATACTTAAGAATCAGCTTAAGTTGAAAAATTCTTTAATTTGTGATGGTATGTTGTTTCATGTGAGATGTTGTGCACATATTCTCAACTTGATTGTGCAAGATGGTTTGAAAGAAATTGATAAATCTGTGGAGTTAATAAGAGAATGTGTCAAGTATGTCAAGGGTTCTCAAACAAGGAAGTTAAGGTTCACCGAATGTGTAACACAGACTTCTCTTGATTCCAAAAAAGCCTTAGTTCAAGATGTTCCTACTAGGTGGAACTCCACATATAGAATGCTTTCCAGTGCACTTTATTATCGCCTTGCATTTTGTCACTTACAATTAAGTGATTCAAATTTTCGGAGCTGTCCATCTCTTGAAGAATGGGGAAGAGTTGAAAAAATTTGTAGTTTTCTTCAAGTTTTTTATGAGGCAACTAATGCTTTTTCGGGGTCCAAGTATCCAACTAGTAACTTGTACTTTCCTCAAGTTTTTAAGATTCAATTAAAGCTGTCTGAGGAGTGCAATAGTTCAGATGATTTTATGAAGAGGATTGCTTCCCAAATGTTTGTGAAGTTTAACAAATATTGGTCTGAGTTCAATCTCTTGTTGGCAATTGCTGTGGTATTTGATCCCCAGTATAAATTTCAGTTTATTGAATTTTGTTATAATAAGCTATATGGTCCGGGGTCTAATGAATTAGTCAAGGTCAGGAGTGCATTTTTTGATGTCTATAATGAGTATGTGAAGATTTCCAACACACCTGGTGCATCATCTTCATGCTCTCGAGGCAGCAATGAAGTTTATTCTCCTCATGGAGCCAAGGAACAAGAAGACAACCAATCATTTGATATTTTAGAGGTATGAAAATTAAACTTTCGTGACTTCATTGCGTTCTAAAATTATGATTATTATGATGATTTTTAACTATTTTGTTTTATTATCATATCTAATATATCTCTGTTTGTAACTTATGTAGGAATTTGATCAATTTGACACCTTTGAATTTGCCTGTAGTGCACAAAAAAATCAATTGGAATTGTATTTAGATGAGCCAAGAGCTAAACGATCCTCACATATTATTGTTCTTGATTATTGGAAAGCACAACAATTTCGATTTCCAGATTTGAGTAAATTGGCAAGGGACATTCTATGTGTTCCAGTATCAACCGTTGCTTCTGAATCTGCATTTAGTCTTGGTGGTAGAATTTTGGATCAATTTCGTAGTTCACTTTCACCCCAAATTGTTGAGGCTTTAGTTTGCACTAAGGACTGGTTATTTGGAGATAAAAGTGAAGGTAAATACAGTTTTTTTATACATATTTTAGTTTTCTGGTTTTGTTACTTATATATTTTTTTTCATTCTTATAATGTAGGATCTCTAAATATGAATTTGGAGGATTTAACTCAAAATATCATGTCTCTAAATATCAACAAGGATGAGGCTGATGCAACAATAATTGAGGATTCAAATTCTAATGTTGTTAATCTCTAATCCATGATACTTAGTTGCTATGAATGTGCTTGCCGTGATCAAAGCAGTCCGGCTGCAGTTGGAGGTTGCTTGGAGGATGCAAAAGTTTGGCATCATTATGAATGCTGCTGTTGTTAATGATGAGGGCCGAAGCATTGGTTGGCCTTGGAGCACCACTTTGTTGTGATTAAGACTCTAAACTTATATTTGGTGTAATGTATTGACTCTAAACTTATATTTGGTTGGCAGTATTTTGTTTGATTTGTGTGAAGTTGGAGTTATTAGATTTGGATGGATGATGTATTACACTATTTCTACTCTTATGGTGTCTTATCTTATGGTCATATGGGCTCTTGGTACAGATATTGATGTCTCTCACTCATTTAGGATGAATTTTGAATCTGGGATGCACCAGCGGACCAGCCACCCAGAATTTGCAGAAATAGTCTGATAACAAGCATTGAAGTAAATGGCTTTGATATCAAGCAGTTGAAACTCAACTGTGTAGTTGTTTTTCGACAGTCTCTCTTAAATGGCTTGCATGATACTTCTGTTAAGAGTGTCTTCTATTTGATGAGTTATTGCAGCGTGTGTGAAATGGCTTGGAGCTGCTTAGATTTCGATTGTGCATTTCTTGGTGGTAATTAAATTTGTATACTATGCATTTTATTTATCAAGAATGATAATCATATTTTTAATACGATTAAATCAAGAAATTCAAATTAATTTTCGGGTTGGCGGGTCAACGCCAACCTGAAATTATCAGGTTCGGGTCAGGTGTTCTGACCTGTTTCGGGTTGGCGGGTCAGGTTCGGGTCAGCGGGTTTCCTGTTATACCCGGGTCTCAACCCGACCCGCCAACCCGATTTGGACCCGATTGCCACCCCTAGTTAAAAGTGTCAGTATAGTTCAACAGCTTCGACAATATCCTGACACTTTCGATTGTCAAGAAAAAGGATTTTTGTCGGCAGATGGGATGTTATAATAGTATAGTTTTCCTGACATATTTGAATGCTACAAGCCTATCCCCACATTGGAAGGAACAACACTCGTCCGAGGTGTGAGGAAAGGTAAAGTATCAGTTTATATTATTTATACTGACACCTTTAAATGCCGTTAAAGGTCATTTTTGTTGTAGTGACTAAAGATTTAGACGTGTCTTATACTAGATGATTTAAAATTTTGAAACTTTGATTAGATTGAACAACATTTTCTTTTTTGGACTATATATTTCCTTACTTTTTCTTTCTACGTCTTATTCCATAACATAGTTTTAAATAAATGTTAAAATAAGGTATGAGCTTAATAATGATCTACAAGTAGTCTCATTGGTATATAGGACAAGTTTTTCAATATTGAAATAAATATTAACTTTGTTAATAATATAATTCACTTCAAGTTTATAGTTTTAAAATGTACTGCTATATTTAAAAAAGGTCTAGTATATTGTTTGAAAATCAACTATTGTATTTAGAATAGTTATATAACTTTACAAGCAAAACATACCATTTTATTAGAATGTCTAATTTTTTAATAAAAAATCGCATTTCTTTTGGATAGGTGTCTTGTACTAAATTGCACTATATTTTAGGTATTCCCTTATTTTTCTTGTTTTGCCTCAACTACCATCATGTACTTTCAGACAAATATTACAATAGAGAAAGAAGTTGACGATCATCAACAATCAATAAAGCAAGTTAAATTGGAACTAATTTTCGTCACAAATGCAAGTGTTGCTACATAGGACAAGTTTTTGAATTTTGAAATTAATATTCACTTGGCTAATGATATAAAATTCACTTCAAGTTCATAATTCTTGATATTTAAGAACAAATACAAATATCTTTCTTTTTGAGTTATTTGATTTAACTAATACAATAAGAATGAACTACAAAATTACTTTCCACTTTCCAAAACTTATAGATGATATAAATTCTTGACAAATATTTTTGGTTCAAAAATTCAAACCTTATATTGCTATAGGTTTTTTCAAATATTTTTATAGAAGAAACTTATCGAATAATTTTGAAAATGAAAAAGTTCATTGAAAAGTACTAAAATTACAATTCATGAATAACGTATAACAGTTTAAATTATAGCTAACCATATAGATTCCTTCAAATCTAGCCTTGCAACTATTTTCACTACAATTATTTAGATTTCTCCTTAACAATTAACCGGCACAAAAGCCACTATTAACATTGACAAGTCAACTTTATTATTGAATTGTACATAAAGCTAGATTAACTTTTGATATTCATTATCTCTGCTTTTTTTTTTTGAGATACTAATGTTATCAAAAGCATATAAATGTCCAAATCTAATGCGAAAATAGAAAAAGCAAACATTAACCTACTATTGCTTCAAGAGTTTAATAATCACCCATCATGTGTTTTTTATACACATAGGCACTAATAAAACTAAACATGCAATTTCAAAAAATTAATTGTAAAATTGCCTTCTACAAAGGTAAAATAATTTTTACATACAATTTGCAAGGGAAAATTGCAGAAACCTCCCCTGAGATTTCTGACATTTGCACTGACCTCCCCTATCAATTTTGAAATAGCATTAACCTCTCCTAGAAAAAGTTGGAGCCAATTTAAAAGGTAAAAGTGTGTGAATTTACTAGAGTACCCCCAATTGTATTTGACTTTACCAGATGAAAGGTTTGAGTACTTTCATTAAAACTAATCAAACTATTTCTGCATAGTTAAATTAATTAACTAATTAACTAATTAACTAATTAACTAATTTCTATTTATATAATTATCTAATTAACTAATCAAACTATTTTAGCATAGTTAAACTAATTAACTAATTAACTATTAACTAATTATCTAATTTCTGTTTATCTAATTAACTAATTAATTAATTATCTAATTAACTAATTAACTAAAGCTGTTGTATGTCCGAAACTAAACTAATAAACTAATTAACTGCTTAACTAATTAACTAACTAATTATCTAATTAACTAATTTCTATTTATGTAATTATCTAATTAACTAGTTAACTAATTAACTAATTATCTAATTAATTAATTAACTAATTAACTAATTTCTATTTATCTAATTAACTAATTAACTAATTATCTAATTAACTAATTAACTAAAGCTGTTGTCTGTCCGAAACTAACAAACTATTTGCATGTTAAACTAATTAACTAATTAACTGCTTAACTAATTAACTAACTAATTATCTAATTAATTAATTAACTAATTAACTAACTAGTTATCTATTTAATTAATTAACTAATTAACTAATTTCTGTTTGTCTAATTAACTAATTAGTTA
The DNA here is from genome assembly GCF_036785885.1 of Coffea arabica. Taxonomy (NCBI): domain Eukaryota; kingdom Viridiplantae; phylum Streptophyta; class Magnoliopsida; order Gentianales; family Rubiaceae; genus Coffea; species Coffea arabica. Next base: position 20,224,222 of record NC_092321.1, read on the forward strand.
ATGCGCTAATTGGTTAATTAGCTCCACAGGCCAACGAAATTGTTTAAATAGAACATTAAATATAAAACCTGCCAGTTTTCTATAAAGAGCTGGTATGTTATGGACAATTTTTTTTTAACTTTCACATATTTAATTTATGTTAAATACAAAACATACTAGTTTTCCTTTGGGCACTATTTAACCAATTTTTTCCATAAAGAGCTGGTATGTTTTTCATAAAGAGCTGATATAAAACATACTACAAAACCTGCCAGTTTCCTATAAAGAGCTAGTACGTTATGCGTTATTTAACCAATTTTTCATATTTAAAAAAATTTATGAAAATTAAAATAACGTATTTGAAAGTTGCATTTTTATTTGGAAGAACGCATTCCTTCGATGCGTTTTTCACCCTTTGGGGAGAGACTCAAAAATCGCCACCCTTTAGAAAGTTAGTTTAAAAACTCTCTTTTTTTGGGAATTTACTCCTTATTAATACAGCCACTATATTTATTTTCTAGTATTAATTTTTGTTATGGTTTATGATTTTCTTATATTTTATCAAAAAAGTTAATAACTATTGTAGTTACAATTATGGAGATGTTAATTTGTCGTATGTGTAATTCTTTTGTTTGATAAGAATTGTTATATCATGGGTAAATTTGAAATTTAATTGCATTTAATTTCGAAACACTCATCAAACCAAGTTAGATATTGGAATGAAAAATATGTTGCATTTATACCCCCTGAACTTGCTTGATCCTTAATGCCTATGCCCCTCCCTTGTGAATACTAATTGTCAAGCAAGATTAGGGCAAAATTGGAAGAAATTTCTTATCTCACTTCTACAAATAATTTTTTAATGGGACATCAAGCCTCGGCGGAGGTTTCTGCAACGAATTGTTCCTGTTCAGGGGTGCTGAATGCCATTTCTAAATCTAGAGGGGAGGTCAGTACAAGTGTCAGAAACCTCAGGGGAGGTTTCTGCAATTATCCCTTATTGCAATATAGAATACATGTGAAATGAAATCACTAATATCCATAAGAAGACATTCATGCATCAAACACTATCGTTACAAGTGGGCTGTCATGTTGGTTAAATATTAGTTGCAATTATTATGCTATTAGGGATTAGGAAATTAGTTAAAATGATTAAAATGTATATTAAGTGATTGATGCCTCATTGGCATTTCACAGTTTTCAAGTTCGAAAGGGATGCATTTTGATCTTGTCTTATTTCTTTTTGCTAAGGCATAAGACAATTTAAATGAAGTTTTCATTAATTAAATTTTCATTAAATTGTAAATGAATAGCATTAAACTAATATACCCAATAGAAATATTTAAAGTTGTTTTTGACATATTAGTGCTTAAAAAAGGTTGGCTTTCAAATTCTTTGTAAATTAATATATAAAGATAATATAATTCACAAGAATATCTTAAAAAAGGTTGGCTTTCAAATTCTTTGTAAATTAATATATAAAGATAATATAATTCACAAGACTATCTTAAGATGGATCCTTAAAGGATCATTGAAATTGCTTGATCATTGGTCGAGCGATTCAATTAATTGGAAATAAAAAAAGTAACTACACTTTCCATCATATTAGCTAATCATGCTTTTACAAAGATAATAAATATATAAATCTTTGACAAGGCGCATTGAATAATTTTAAGTATGATATGAATATTTATTTAAAGTGGAATTTAAAGAGGTAACTCTATTTTTCATTTGTTTTAAAAAAATTGAAAGAAAAAATATGTCATATGGTAGTATATACATATAACACAAATAAAATAAGGATACATCATAACGAACAGAGGCAACCATTCTATTTCTAGTAATTCATTAGGTGTTATGATTTCCAAGCCATATTAAACAATTACTATTAAAGCGAAGAAAGGTAAGCCATGTATGGGTTTCTAGATTTTTTTAGTTGAAAAAATTAGTTTTGAGTTAAACAACTCAAAACATCTTAATCCAAAACCAAAACGTATATTTATCAAATAATTTCACAAAATCTTTTTGCTAGATATAGGACTTGACTAAATAAATACCAATGTTTTAAAACTTTCAAATCTCAAAGGGCATTTTTTATTTTAACAATTCAAAATTTCACAATCAAGTTCCATTGACAAAAAGCAAAAAGTGCATCTACTTAGATATTTGAAGATAGTTTTTCAAAAACATTTGCAGCTGGATTGGTTATATATAGGTCAAGCAAATTGATATTATAGATTATTTTTCAAAATTTGAAAGGTTAGAAATATATAATATACACACCTAAATTTTAATGTGTATGGTAAAGTTCTTCAAGTATTTTACGATACACAATAGAATAGAGAAAAATATAGAAAAAGAAAGGATAAGATAGGAGGAAAAGGGAGAGAGGAAAGAGCTGCTTGAGAACGGACGGTAAGGGAGGAACAATAGGAAAGTGGTGGATAGGGAGGGAAGAATAAAGAGAGGGAAACGAGAGGTGATGGGAGAAAGGAGGAGTGGGTAGAAGAGAAGCAAAGTTGGAGGGAGGCAACAATGAAGGGTGGTTGATGATAAAAAGGGTGTTGGATGTGTGAGTTTTTCTTTTTCCTTCATAATTATTTATAAATTTTATGTATTTATTCAATTTGATGAGAAAAGTTACTGTATATTAGTATTTTAGAAATGCATGTTTTGTGAAAGAAAAATTTATCAAACAGAGTCATAGATACTTCTCGTAGTAATAATATGCGGTACAAAAACTATTATGCATAATACAATAACGGCTTATAAGTAAGTTTTTGATAAAATACATATTGTTCATTTTAAATGGTACTTGCCTTTTTTTTTTTGGGAAAATGGTCAAATTCATCCCTAAACTTTTTACTAGGGCTGATTTATTCCCTAATTTTTATTTCTGGCCAATTTGATACGTGAATATATGTTGTGGTTCTCATTAAGGACTTTTGCGGCGGTGCCACCACGTAAAGCACTCGAACCTCTAATTGAATAGCTAAATAGGGGTATTTTGGGAACTTCAAGTATGGATGTTGATAAAACCAAGTAAATCAGAAAAAATCATTAGTTTTTGGGGTATTTTAATATTTAAAACTTTTTTGAGATATTTTTAAAACTTTTACTTTAATTTCTTTCCTTTTCCCCTACCTTATCTCTCCCCCATCCCTACCATCGTCACCACTTTCCTCTCCGCCACCGCTACTACCCCCACCTATTCCCTCTTCTCTTTGTCTACTATTGTCCTCCTATCCCCTTGCTAATGCTGCATCTCTTGATCTCATTCCATCAAAGAAAAATCCAAAAGATAAAAAGCCAAAGTTCCCAAATTAAAGGAAGAGAGAAAAGCTTTCCAAATCAGATCTTGCAAAAAAAAATCCTAGATTCAAGGAAGAGAGAAAAGCTTTCCATTCGAGCTCACTTCATAGGATAGGATTTTTATTCCAAAACTAGATCTTGCAATTCAAATAATTAAAAAGGTGATTGCATAAGAACATTTTGAAAGACCCAAGTTCAATATTAGAAGTCTTTGGCGTTTCCCCTCAGTTCGGTAAACTCTTTCTCAATTTCAACGTAGTGGGATTTGTTGTTTATAGTATACTTCCAGTTATCTTTCTCATTACTAGATTTCTTGAAAGTCATCAAGATTTATCATTTTCTCGGGCAATTGTCCTTCAAAAGAAAATTTTACTACTACTGCACTTCGCTTCTCATGTCCCAAGAGAGAGGTGGGTGACGGGCTATAGAGTTCGGTGATGGAGAAAGAAGATAATTCAAAAATACCAAAATACCCTTATTTGTTTGGTCTATCAGGAACTAAATCAATGTTCTGTGGTGGTGCTGTCACGGAAGTCCTTAATTAGAGCCACAATATAAGTTCACGTATCAAATTAGCCAGAAATAAAAATTTGGGACTAAATCAGCACTAGAAAAAAGTTTAGGGATGAATTTGGTCATTTTCCTTTTTTTTTACACCTATTAACTTGATAGAAGAAGTCCAATCAATTTTCTTGTAATTTTTTCTCGCTTATTTGTTATATCATATATAATCTAGTGCTCTTTTTCAACTTTACCTTTTCTTTTTTCAACCTTGCAAAAGACACGAAGAGAGAAAAGAAAATGGATAAGAAAGAAAAGATAAAGGACAAATACAGTAAAGAGAAAGAAAATGGATAAGCAAGAAAAGATAAAAGACATTTTGACAAAAAAAAAAAGAAAAGAAAAGATAAAAGACAAATACAGTTAAGAGACAGAAAAGAATCTCCCAAAAAACAAAAGAAAAAGAAAAAAAGGAGAATAAATATGAAAAAATAATACAAACCCTCGACAGTCCTTTTTCCCTCCTTCTCCCTCCTTTACCGTCTAACAAGACTAAAGAAACCAACAAAGAACGCCAATTCACCAACGGCCTTTGCCTCAGCACCATTCCACTGCTTGTTTTCTTGTGGCAAAAATCCCTCTTCCCACAATCCTCCCGGCGCCAAAGAAACCGCTACTTGACAAATCTTTATTAGTAGTATTATTAGGGAGATTTTTGGTTAGAATTCCACATTTATCCTGATAATATCAGGATTTTGGATTTTTCCCCCCAAAACCCCAGTACTATTTTTTTTTTGTTATATTCTTCATCTCGTTGAGTCCTATAACTGCAAAATTATATAGTTTTCTTCAAAACCCACGATTTTCTTGTTTGGGTTTCATCTGGGCCGCCATTAAAATTTGGGATTTTTTCCAGTTGATTTTTGGTCTTTTTTTACCTTGGCTTGCTGAATAACAGACCTTGCTGATTTCTCTCGTGGGGTTGGGTCTGATTCTGGATTTTTGGCGGGGCTTTGTTTTTACCGTGTAAAATATGATCCGGATGTGGATTTTTGTTGAGACCTAGAATCTTGTTGCTTGTGTTTTTAATTTGGAGTTTGGTTGATTTTGGAGCCATTTATTGGATGATTAGTGCAAATGGTGAATAATAATCAAGAAGATGGAGAGAGGAACCATTCAGCCCTGTCTAGAGGTGGGAATGGGGGAGGGGGTGGAGCCACCAGATCATGGGGCACCACAGTTTCTGGCCAGTCTGTCTCGACAAGTGGCAGTGTAGGATCCCCCTCTAGCAGGAGTGAGGCGGCAATGGCTACTCCGGCCAGTGAGGGCACTTTCCTTAAGTTAAACAACCTTGATATTCAAGGTGATGATGCTGGATCTCAGGGGACGGCTGGGTAACCCTTTTGACTCTCTGTTCTTATTAAAATTTATTGTTGTTTTTGAATGCTTAATTTTCTGAACTGGTTTGTGATGGTGTGGTAGCATCCCTTTGTTGACTTTGAGTTAGTGAAATTGGTGATGAACCATTGTGGAAATTGTTGATGAGCTTTTGGACTAAACAGCATAGTTGTTTTTCCAACAATTGTGCCCTGATATGCTCGTATTGTGGATTATGACTTTGAAAAAGTAGTTGTTCTTCTCTTCTAAATTAGAAGGGAAGAAAGAATCTGAGTAATGAATGAATGTTTTATACAGGCCACTAAATATGCTGGAAGTTTTAGGTGTTGGCTTGTTTTAGATAGTAAATAATATTCTGTTGCTTACTGTTTTGGCTGCAACTTTGTTAGTTTTGAATGCAAACCGTTGCTCATGCTCAGCTTATGAATCAGTAACAGGAAGAAGAAAAGAGGTCAACGTGCAGTTGGAGGGGATAAGTCTGGTAGAGGGCTTCGACAGTTTAGCATGAAAGGTTTCTATCTCTTATGACCCTTTCTTTTGAATCTCACTATTTCATAGGATGCAGTCATTTTCTTTAGCTATTGATAGGCATATAGATCATACAAATGCTTATTCGTCATAGTTGTCAAATAATTTCAAAATGTGGCTCTTTGGAGATCTCTATTTCTGGCTTAGCTTTTTGAATTCGGGTCTAATTTTCACTAGTGTTTCTTCTGTCCCTTTTGTCTAGTTTGTGAGAAAGTAGAAAGCAAAGGGAGAACTACTTACAATGAGGTCAGTTGCCTTCTATTTTACAATGCTTTATAGCTTAATATTTCAGTCTGAGTTCATGAATTTTGGTAGTTTAGTTGATCATTATGTATCTTGCATGTGTATTGAGAACATTTATGGACATTAGCTGTCATTCTTTTGTTGTTACCATTTAGTCAGTGAGTTTATGAAACTTATGATTTGTTTTGCAAATGTTTATGTTCTTTTACTTTGAATTGAGTTAAATGGTCATGCAGACTTGTCTTATTTTAGAACTGCATATTATCGATTTTGGTAAGGCTAGGAAATGTGGACCCACAATGAAGTTTAGTTCTTTCAGTCAAACAGGCTAGTATATTTTATTCAAAGTAGCCTTATTTCTGAATAAAAGCTAAAATTGTGATTAACAATTTTCATGAATTTGGGACCCAAATAAAAAGCTTTGGCAAATTCATTCATTGCTTCTGTAGATCTATTCTCTGACTTTAGGCTTATTTTTTACACTCTTGTTTCATGTTCTCTTTGTATCTTTTCATGCCTAGCCAAATGGCTTTATCTTTGAGAACGATATACTCGTAGGCTAGAAGTTATATTTCATAGCACCAAGAGAGTTTTTAATGACAGATTATTGCTTTATTTTCTTTCAGTTGTTTGTGCTTCCTTCTATATTTGGTGTTCTTGTAATTTGTAGAAAAGTGGTCTTGAAAGCTAATCTTGATAATAGCCGAAAGTTTGGCTATTTTTTAGGAATATTAGAAATCTGGTGCTCTGAATTGAATGCTAGAATTTTGAAACTGAAGCCATGATGTTCTCTGAAGTGCTGTAGAAGGATCTTGATGTGTCATATAAGCTTAGTTTTTCGGAAACTTCTGATTTGCTAAAGAACCCTTGTTAAAAGTGAAATACTCCTATCTTGGAAATGAGCACTAGAATTTTGAAATCTGTGTTCTGAATCGAACAGTAGAACTTTGAAAGTGAAATTCTGATTTTGGCCAAAGTGCAATGGAAGGATTTTGATTTATGATAAAACTTTAGTTTCAAGAAAAATCTCAAGAAATCTTTGAATTGGGGCTATTTATTAGAAGCTTCTGATTGCAAGAAAGAACCCTTTTTAAAAGTTAAAAGTAAACTGCACTTGTTTTACTGTAATTAACTTCAAGTGGTTAAACTTAAATGATACTTAATAAGAGGAAAATCATAAACCAACCAAAAAGGAATAGCAATTTTAAGTTAAAAAACTAACTCAATTACTGTAATTCCTTATAATTCGCACTACAGTATCCCTTGAGTGCTGCATGTGAAGAGAAACTTCTTCAGATAGACATTCTCCTGCATCTAATTATGTTCTTTTAACCTAAGAACATTAGCTTGTTTGCTTTTTGCATGAGTAATGTGGAAATTTTCATCATATTCGCGACAATAGTAGGTGGCAGAAACCTTTAGGGTAAAATATAAAAAAAACTCCTTGTGGTTTGCCAAATGTTCAATTTAATTTCCTCTAACTTGGAAACCTACACTATAACTCCTTGTGGTTTCAACTAAATTGAAAATTGGACAGAAAGCATCCAATCTAACGGTTGTACATGAAATGTCAATATTGCCCCTGTATTAATGAACTCCTTGTGATTTGTCGAATGTTCAATTTAACTCTCTTTGGTTTGAAAAACTACACTATATCTCCCTACGGTTTTGACTAAATTGAAAATTGAATGGAAATCATTCCACATATAGCAGGGGCAATATTTGATATTTCATGCTTAACTGTTAGATTGAATGTTTTCCGTCCAATTCTCAATTCAGTCGAAACTGCAGGGAGGTATAGTGTAGGTTTCCAAACCAAAGGGAGTTAAATTGAATATTCGCCAAATCACAGGGAGTTTTTTGTTATTTTACCCAAACCTTTATGATTTGCAAAGAATGTTAATTGTTTGGAGCCACAGAAATAAGGGTCTTTACTGTCTTAAAGGAAAGGCTAAGAAGGTGTTGCTTTAGCTTTTGTTATCTGAGCAACTATAAAAGTACACACTTGAAAAAGTGGCTAAAGAAATTGAAATTCTAATTTCATTGTAAAAGATTTAAAAAGCAAAAGCTGTTTCTAGAGGCATTACTATTTTTTTTTTTTGCTTTATATCGTTCTGTATATGAGTCAAAATCAAACAATAACTCTGTAAGTAGCTTGCAGCTTAATAAATTCTAGAATCATCTGATTTTCTTCATCTGTAGAAGTTAAATAATAGAAATAGGACAGTTGAAATTGTGTTCTTTTCTTTGATATGCAAAAGAATAACATCTCATGTGAGGTTGTGAATGAAATCTTAATCTTTCCTGTGGATATTTTAAACTTTTGAGATTGGTGGGATTTATTGTTTTTTGGGCTCTCAAACTAAGTTTAAGTTCTGCCTGTAGAATTATAAACCACGTTCGCTTGAAATGATTTTATTGGGCTCTTTTTTATAATTCTGCTATTTCAGCCAGAAATTGCTTGCCTAATATATATATATATATATATATATATATATATCTTTGCCCTCCAGGTTGCAGATGAACTAGTGGCTGAATTTGCAGATCCCAACAATACTATTTCATCTCCAGACCAGGTTTGTCTACTTTTTTCTGGTCCGTTTATTTTTTCAATTTTGGAAACTTTTATCTGTTATTACAGATGACAATTGGTTAAGGTTTCTAATGTGTTTTTTAACTTGTCTTCACATGTGTACAGCAACAATATGATGAAAAAAATATACGACGAAGAGTGTACGATGCTCTGAATGTCCTTATGGCAATGGATATAATTTCAAAAGATAAAAAGGAAATACAGTGGAAGGGTCTACCACGTACTAGTTTGAATGATATTGAAGAGCTAAAGGTTTGATTTTAATTGCATACTTTTCATTGTACTTGTTCTCAGTTGCTAGTTTTTTTTGCTTTTTTTTTTCTGAGACCTTATATGGCAGGGAGATATTCTTTCTCTATACATGCTGATATAAACTAATCAAAAGGTTACAATTGCAGAATGAGCGACTTGGATTAAGGAACAGGATTGAGAAGAAAGCAGCCTATTTGGAAGAACTGGAGGAACAAGTACGAATTACCTGTCTGAGCATCATTTTTATCAGTTTCTTGGATTTTTCGAGCAGTTGTTTAGTATCATCTAATGGTGATTACCTTTTTGGATTCACTTGTGACTAGTGTGTCTTTCTGCTTTTACTCTTTCACCTGTGAAGTACGTAGGTCTTCAGAATCTCATACAACGCAACGAACAATTGTATGGGTCAGGAAATGCTCCCAGTGGTGGTGTCGCGTTACCGTTTATACTGGTCCAGGTACACATACCTGACTATCACTTTACTGTTGATGAGGGTCTCACAAAAGGATTAGTCAATTGTGCATTTGGATGACCATCTCTCTCTCCCCTCCCCCCCCGGGCCGTGGCCGTATCAGGAAAAGTTGCTAGTTAACTTGTTCCTTTTTAAATGTTGAGTGTTTTAACTAGACTGAATGTCTAAACTTGCATTCAAGTATATAGTGCTCAAATACACTACTCATGTGTCTCCTAATGGTAGGTTTTGGGTGCAAATTTGTTTGTTTTTCAAGTATAAGTTGCTTTTCCAATAAAGGTCAGTAATGGGAATTAGCTGCTTTAGATTATCTGACATTTGGTGTTTCATGTGAAGCCCAAAAGATGAGATACTAAAAGGTGTTCTTTTAGCATTTTCCAAACTTATTGGCAAAAGAAATATATGAACCTCCCTCCTCCGCAGTTCTCCTGTAGAAGTACAACTTTGTTGAAAAGGGCATCAAGGCACTGGCAAGCCTGTACTCATGGTCAGTGACTTAAAAAACCAAATTTCCGGAAAAGAAAAAGGAAAAACGGAACTATTCATCTTACTGTAAGTATGTAGGAGTCTTTGGTGGAGTTCTCTTAAAGATTATTGTTGATGAAGATATTCTCATCGCTATAGTTTTGAAATGGTTCAAGTTCTTTGACTCTGCCAAAAAGTAAATGCACAGAGGGTTATCGTCTAGAATTGCAGCTGCTTCATTACCTGTACAATCTCAGCTGAATTAAGAATTTCTTACTGGTTCTGATATTGCTGCTGTGTATCTCATTTCTCAGATGCTGAAAGTGAATTCCAAATGCTTCATGCAGTTGACAATCAAAAGAAGATTCCTTGCATCTCTATACTCTTTGATACACTCAATGGGAAATTGCATGAATCTCCCTTCTCTTTTTTCAAATTATCATCTTTAGGATGCTTTTCTGAGTAGCCTCCCCTAAGCAGAAAATGCAACTTCTTTTGGTGCATAAGTTATACATATCTGCTTCTAAAGAAATTTATATCTAAAGTGACATACTTCTAGTGGATGACTACCAACTTTTATAACAAAATAGACAGAAGGCAACTTTAATGTTGCTTCAACCTTTGTAGCTTCCATCTTTTCATTGGACTCGTAAAGGTTATAGAAATATCTAATTAATTTACATTCTCTGGTCTGTAACTATTTAAGACTGGTTGCCACACCAACCGGTAATGTTAATGCTCACAAAATTAATCTACATAACTCATATTCCTTGCACTCCTAAATGAAGATAAGTGTCTTTTAGAGCTTTATCACGACTTGATGTCCTTGCAAAATGTAATTCTGCCATTCTCAAAGCCAGTGCTATTTCTCAAACCACCAAGTTTTTCTGATGCCATTGCACTATAGCTACATAAGAACTCAAACCTCATCTGCCTATCTGCTTAACCTCCACAAGTGCTTGCTGCTATTTAATTTTTCTCGGAAACTCTCAGTTTCTTGAAAATTTTCCCTAAAGACTTCCATTGAAGTGCTATCTTAAACTACTTCAAATTCTTCGCACCTAGCATCAGTAGTTGTTGATATCAGATCCCATTTGCCTAAGTGCCTTTTTCAATGATCTACCCCTCTAGGGAGTTGCTTTTAGTTTTCAATTAGTTCCAATGGGACTTCAATGAAGAGCAAACAAGTGTGTAAGAAGTTTAGCTTTCATTAGTATAATATTCTTCTTTTGGTAGGAGTAACTGTAATTTTAGTCCTTCATGATAGTCAAGGTGCTAGTCTTGTCCTATTGTTTCTGCCAAATCTCCTACCTCTTTCTTCACGCTTTCCCCTAAACTGAGCTCCCGGCACTCAAATTCTTTATCGCAAGTTTCTTGCAAAAGTAAATACCTTATTCTTCCTAACAATTGCAAGAGACCTAACATAGTTTGAAGATATAGCAGAATGGACTTGCTTTCACCTATCTTCTGTTAGAATTGCAAAAAAATACATGCCTTTATTAAATAAAAGGCGGATGATTTCCAACTTGTAGTTGAGCACCGCTGCCTGTCTCTGCTTTCTGAATCGTCCTTTCTAAAGTAAAGAGCAAGGAAGAGAGTGTTTACTGTCTCGATACCATATGAAAAGCCATTTGTTAAGATAGAGAATTTTTGGGAGGACACCAAAAACACTATCATTTCACCAAGTTGGTATGAAAGCCCATCTTTTGACCGAGTCAAGAAGGATGCCCCAGCTTTCATGGTAATAAGCCTGCTTTTTTTCTTGTGATTTCTTTTTTTAGCGTCACTCTTCCAAGGACCAACCTCCCTCCCTTCCTGATCCCTGTGTCAACATCCATTTGTAAATTTTAAGACTTGCTTTCATTCAAAAGTGCACGATGTCTTTGTGATTTTAATCTGGAGAATTATCTGTCTCAAAGCTAACAGGTTGACAATAGTATTTTGAAATGACTGCATCAGGTTGATGGACCTATGCCCCATGTTTCTTTGTGTTGCATTAATGTCCTATTTTGGAGATGGGCAAAGATGGCAGTAAGGCACTTGGCAAACATCTCATGGTAGTTAAAGTACCCATTTAGGTCCATAACGTCTTCCTTTTCCACCTAAATAGCATTTCTGCCAGAAGATCATTGTGTCACCACCTTGAGGCGCTTTACCATCATTACAGAGTTCAAGGGCTTTAATCACTTGATCTCCTTTAAAAGTTCTAACTAAACAATTAATACTCTGAGCCACGAGGATGAATGGCCTTACCTGTATTCAAACTTCATCATAATTACCCTCTTTTTCTGTCCTCTATAGGCTGCAACTGGTGAGATGTTTTTCAGGGTAGAGCACAACAAATGACACAATAGTAGCTCTGACAGATTTACATAAAGATAAAATTGTGGTTGGTTGGTCTGAAGTGTTCAAGCTGAGGATGGCGATAGTCTGGAAGAGAAGTCCTTGAGATCTGAGAAGTATTGTGGCACAAGCTTATGTTTGCTTTTCAGTTAGTTTTAACTAAATTATAAAAATTTTGAGAGTTTCCAGATAAATAATGAATGTGATCAACTGATGCCAGTGGTTGATCAAAGAATTTTATCATGTTATCCCAAATCATACGCTAAGCAATGGAAGGTATATCAAGGCTTCGAAAAGAGCTAGTCCTCCACTGAAATCTCCTGCTTGTTTGAAAGGTTTAATGTGATTACCTCAGTGCATTTTAGTGTGCGTAATGATTCCCACTGGACAATTGCAAATGTTGATTAGAGCTCATAGTAATGATTCCTATTGGACGGCTACGAATGTTTATTAGAGTTCATAGATTCAGGACACTTACAACTCCTCTATGTTTTTATTTGACAAAACTTCTAACATTGCCGTGGTTTTCTTCTCTTTGTGAAATTTTAGACTCGTCCTCATGCCACAGTTGAGGTGGAAATATCAGAAGATATGCAGCTGGTGCATTTTGATTTCAATAGGTAAGCATATTTATGACAATTTTAGGTTATGAAAGTGTGAGTAAAGCATGTATGAGGCCTTCATAAATTACTCATGCATGAGAGATTTGCTGGTTATAAATGCTGTTTGTGATGTAAATATGCATACATGCTAAATACAATAGTGCAACGGTTCTGATAGGCAATCCAGTACCTTCTGAAGTTCATAATCGCTTTATTTTGTCTGATCTATTAATTGCAGCACTCCTTTTGAGCTACATGATGATAATTATGTTCTCAAAGCAATGAAATTTTGTGAGAGGCCACAGAGTGACAATGTGCCACAAAATGTTTCTGCTGATGGAGGTGAAAGTTCCATGGCCAATGTGTTCCAGCCTCAAGTCCATCAACCTTCGATACCAAGCATACCAGCTAGGCCTCCCACCTCTCCTCCCCTTCCTGGAATACTCAAGGCGCGTGTCAAACATGAGCATTAGTTGGCACTTTCAGCACTGCCATGTCTCTTCACATCTGTATATTGTGTAGCATATTTAGGCAGAACTGGGTGGGCTTTTTGTGTCCTACATAACCTCCTACTGTTTTGGCTCCACAAAATGAAGAGAAGTAGCAAACTGTTGTTTCTTATTATAATTAACTGTTCAAGGTTGTAGCTGTGGAATCAGGCATAGGCATTTGTAATTGTTTCGTGGTACTTTATAGTTTATTTGGCATCTAGCGTAATAGGAAATCAAATCAATGCTGGATCGTTTATAGTTTATTTTTTTGAGGTGCAGAAGAATTATTGAATCAACTTTTGAAGTTTGGCCGTCCATCCTGCTGCCATTTTTTTTTTTTTTTTCAAAATACTCCATTATCTTGTAGTTTTAACTGTGCCATACTGCATTAATTTCAAATTGAATCACTTGTCTTCTGGCAATTATCCAGAGCTCAAAGGCTTCATCAACTCCATTATCAGGAAATGTTTGATTGATCATCTGCTAATCATTGAGTCATCAAGTTATCTTGTCAAAGTAGTTAACCTTTTTCTTTTAATTTCACACTTAAAGAGGGGATAGGGCAAATCATTGTGTAGGCCTGTTTGATCATCACTTGAGAATCCCTGGTGATTAATCATTTAAAGGAAGCGATAAAAGTAGTAACTGTCTAGCAATTCTTGTTTGTCACTGCCCTTTGAAATGAAGCTTCATAATTAACTTTCTAGCATCTCTCTCTCCTTCTCTTTCTCTCTCTCTCCATTGACACGATAATTTTTATATTATTATTACTCCTATTTCTACTCTACGCTTAAGAGTAAGGAATAGATTCAAAGGAATCAATAGAAAACTAGAAAGAATTGAACTGTTATCAGATTAAACGGATATTTTGTGCATCCTTTAGCTAAAATTTTCGAAAAACACTTGATTGAAAACACAAGTGGAAGTAGGAGATGACAATTGAAAAAAAAAAAAAAAGAAGAAAACACAAGTGGAAGATTTGATCTTTCAATCAACACCAAAACCAAAGAGGCAGGAGGAGGGCCAGAGTGACTCTGGCCTGAGTGGTTCGGCATCCCTATGTCTCACTGACCCACAAAGTTATCTTGTTATTTTTCATTGCTGTCATATAGGCCAATTAGGTATGAGGCACGTTTTTCATGTTGTGTATTGGAGCTAGTAGTTTAAAAATCAGAAATATGCACAATTACAGACTCAGTCAGTTTTACAGAGATGAAGAGAAGACAAAAACAGCATAAAAGACAAAATCAAAAGTTTTATATATCTATGCTCATTTGGCACCTAGCACTGCTACTGGGAAGAATGAAGTGGGTAAAACTTTCTGTTCCCTTTGGGCTGAGGATCGCCTAGGTAAGCAACTTGGGATTGTTTAGTTTTTGGCAATACCACATTGGTAAATTTCTTCTTGTTGATTTCGTTACAAATTCTTTGCCTCACCATTTTCTGTTCTCCATAACCTCTCTTGTCGTTGCCTCCGTCTATTTCAACACAGGTGGCCTGGCCTCTCTTAATTTCGTGGTCCCAAAACAGAGTATTCCGTGCAAAAATGGACCAATTCTAGGAGAAGCATCACAATCTGTTATGGTCCAATTCTAGTAGTAGGAGTTCCCCAGACTGTTTCACTGCTTTAGGAAACTCAGTGCTGTTAAAGTTAATGGCGTGGAGCTTAAATGCAGCATTTATTAGGCGTACGATTACAGCCTGATGATGTCCCGTGTATAACTGGATGCTTTGATTTGTTCCTGTGTGTTTTATGCAATACCGCTCACTTCCACTTTTCCAAACCGACATGCTTTAAATTGATTCAAGGGTAGCAAGGACGCTGCTGTTCGCTGCACATTTTGTGGTGGCCGTTAAAGTAGCCTTTTCTGGGGTGAGAAGTGAAGGGTGCAACCCTTATCTCCGGTTAATTGTCGCTTATACGTGGCTTCTTCAAATTCAATGGGCGCTAAAGGGCACTAGTCTGATTTAGAAGTTGTTGGTTTAGTTTCGTTCGTTTTTCAATGACCTAGTTGAGTCTGTCCCCTTCCTGATATTATAGAGGTAGAGTAGGTGTAAATTATTGACGTTTGATTTAAAAGATTGATAAACATGGAGAGCGAAAATTATTAAATTATTTTGCAAAATAGTACGATTGTGAGATGTATCACTATAAAGTATAGGAAGGAGAGCGAAAATATGAGAACAAAGAGATGTGCCCTTTTTTCATCCTATCTAGTGACTAGTGACACTTTAGTCGCATAGTTGTGTCTGTATATTCAAATATATATACATATATTTTTGGATAAAATACCTTGTTGATTTTGGTCAAAGTTTGTAGAGCATTTACATACTTACCATTTTGTTTTTCATTCTAAAATTAAGTGAGATTATAACTACAAAATTGAAGCCTTTGAACTCCATTATTGACCAGAACTGTTCATTTCTAACTTCTGGAAAGGAACACAAGTTTCATGAATTCTGCGCACTTAAAAAACTGGATTCTTTCTTTTATTGTGCCACTGAAGAAAATAATTAGCAGCCAACTTGGGGATTAGAAACTTCCTCCCTTGTAAATATTTGTACTTTTCGGAATTCAAGTAGCTAATTTTGGCGTGTTTATATAGGTCATGTTAATTGTTTAAATATTTTCAACTTTACGCCTTAAAATTCGAAAATATGAATTGGTAGGCTACATCTCATCCTTAAAAAGATATATAAAAGAAAAAGAGTGTAACAAAAAGTAAAATTTATTATTTTCATTTTTTAAAACATGATAAATATTTTGGGACGTGCAAAATAAAAAGTATATGGTATCTGGACCGAGTACGTTACAGAGTTTTGGCCCATATAGATTTAGCAGGAAGTAAAAAAACGACAACAACAAAACTAATTTCTGTGTCCATTTCCCTTAAAACTTTACATGATCATGTTTGAAGCTAGCATGTAATTGATACTCTGTCATGTTAATTTGTGCTGAATTTTTTTTCTTCCATCTAAAAGCCTAGCTCTCAAGTTTCATGTTATCACATATGATGATTGATCGTGGAAATTAATGTAATTGCTGAGTTCCATAAATTTAAGCTGGGGTTGTAGCCAGCATCAAATAACGAATTGATTGACTGAGGTAACACATGAGAGGCAGACAAAATGGTCCATTTTTCAGCTATTTAACGTCTTTCATCCCCAGAGATATTTATGAACTTGAAAAATGACAGAAACCTGGTGGACCATGACGAGTGTGAGTAATGAATGCGTCCTAGGGGTCGGCAACAACGTCCTTGTTTCAACTACTAATGTGCTAACACAGTAGCACAACTTAGTGTATTGTTTGCACGACGCTGAGTTATGAAAGAAACATTTGTTTTTCAGTCTGTGATTCATATAATTTAGCAAGTTGGTTAAAAATAAGTGGACAAGTTGTCTTTGCCGATATGACTGAAACGATACAAGGGCAAATTGATATGACTCAAACGATACAAGGGTAAAGACAACTTGTCAACTTGTTTTTAATCAACTTGTTAAATTAAAACTTAAAATTTTTCAGTGAATTATAGGTTGAGAATTCAAATTTAACACGTAATAGTTGAAAAAAAATTATAGTGTGTCAATACATGCGTACAGTCTAGATAGCTCTTTTGATATGACTCAAACGATACAAGGGCAAAGACAACTTGTCCACTTGTTTTTAACCAACTTGTTAAATTAAAACTTAAATTTCTCTGTGAATTGTAGGTCGAGAACTCAAATTTAACACTTAGTAGTTAAAAAAAAAAAATTATAGTGTGTCAATACACGCATACAATCTAGATAGCTCTTTTCTTTAACGTTTTATATAACTCAATTAAGATTTTTCTTTCATATAGAATAAAATAATACAAGTGTTGCCGTTCTATTAACAAAGATAAAAAAAAAATTTACAAGGGTGACATCCTAGTACTAGCAGTTATTTTATCTAGTAGAAGATCAATGAATGCAGCAGAAAATCCTTGTTTGGCAAATTTAGGACGAAAAACAGCATTGAAAACTCAAGCTGCGCCGTCTTCTTGCCATGCCTTGTTTATAAAGACATTGACAAGTGACCAGCAGGTGAATGCTACACTATTGTTATTCTACCTCTGCTCATCCTGACCGATGTTTGTGATTTTTGTCTTCTTTTACTGTATTTTTCAAGTAATTTACTTTTTTATACTGATGATCAGAGGATCCTCATGTCATCATGTCTTTTAAATATTATAGAGGTTCATGTTTCATGATTGCGATCTTGAGTATAAAAATGAAGAAGTTATTGGTATACCAGAAATGAGAACAGAAAAATTAGCAAAAAATATTAAGTTATAAAAAGATAAGGATTTGAACTGCAGAATTCTAACTTCAAGATCCTTGAACTAGTGATCTTATCTACCACCCAAGTCCCTTTCTTTCTTTCTTTCTTCTTCTTTTTTTTTGTAAAATTATATAAGAAGGACAAGAGTGGGAATAAAGAAGCCGTCAATGGAAGAGAAAATTAATGTAGATGGAGATGATCTAACCATAGTTCTAGAAGGATAATCAAAATTCCTTAGCTCTATGCTATTTTTTTTTTTATATCTTACAACCCAAGATTAATCAGCATAGGTGCCAAAAAGTATTTGACCAATGAATCTAGCAAAAACGCTTGACCAATAAATCTCCTACAAAGTCTTGAACTCAGTAGTAGTTGAAGTCTACAATCAGCATAAATGTTTCAATTTATGCATATTGCCACTTTTTCCATAAGTGTTATGGTAGCCATCATATTATTTAGCATCCTTTGAGGATAGAGCTCCCTCTGATCACATTCTCTACATTGATCACAATCTGATGATGTGAACTGTGATGCAGCCTTTACGACTACTTTTACTATTGTTCGCTATGAATTCCTCATCACTAATTCATCATCTACATTTTGCATCTTAACCCTTTTTTTTTTTTTTTAATATTTTGACCTTTTTCTCTTAATATTATTGATGGAAGTAGTATAGTCAGACAAAAGTTAATCTTGGATGATAAATATAATTAATTCTTTGGTGGAAAAGTTGTCTTGCATAATGAATATCATTAATCATTTGGTGGAAAAGTTATCTTGAAAGTGAATGTATACTTTGGCGTTCTAGGAAACAAAAAAGGTCCAGTATTCAACTTAAAAATAGACAGAGAAACACGCAATCTAATAAGTCTTGTAAAGTTCGACACGAAAACAACCGGAGAAAAAGCCCACTATGTGCAAAGGTTGAATGAAATATCCACCAGAAATTTGTATATGCACGAGTTCTTGACGAAATTTTTTGGTCTTGACCACAGAGTTATCTACTGATTATTTTCCATACAAATGATTGAATATGAGTGTTGTCATTTTCTTGTTTTGCTCTACTTGTGGTTTTGATCTGTTGATGAAATAAACAGATAGATTTTATTACTGAAGTTTCCAAAATTACTGTAGAATAAATCTGTCCACTGAACCAACTACGAAATTTAACAAGGTCTGTCATACATATACAGCATAAGTTACAACAATTTCAAACCGATTTTCAATTGGTAAATTTAAGTACATAAAACTTTCACAACCGGTACGCATTCATCAACACCCTAACAGCGATCGTGTGTGACAAACCCTTTCTATTTTTTTTGGATGCTCATTCGGTTCGCGCTAAAATCCACTATCTTCCCAAATTTTACAGTTTTTCATAGGGTTATTATAATTTATGTAATTTCACTACAGTTCCTTCGTTCCATTCAAAACAAATGTTTTCCTAATTTTTATTGTTGAATCTACAGGTGTAATCGAGTCCAATGAAACTCGAATTAAAAAATATGGACTCAAGTTCGAGCTTGTTGAACTCTTGAAAGTTAAACTCGATTTTATTTTGTATTACCAGAATTTGAGCTCGAATTTGAACTTATCGAGCCCAATCTAGCTTGTTTTGAGCTTAATTCAGCATAATCAAGTTTAATAAATATAAATTTATATTTTTATATAATTATACAAAAGGTATAAAATAGATACTAATCGAGACATTTGATAGTAATCAATAAAAAATTTAACAAAATATATATATGAAGTTTAATTGAACCTGATTAAACTCAATGAGGTTTCGAGTTTCACATATTAAACTCCAACTCCACTCGTCAAGTAGTTCAAGTTACTTGAAATCGAATTCGAACTCGAGCAATGTGAGTTTGAGCTCGACCTTTGGCGAATCAAGTTTACGAACCACTCGATTAAACTCGACTCGTTTACACTCTTAAATGATTTACATATTTCCAAAATCCATGGTGATTATTTTTAAAACTTAAAACATTCCGGGTGAACTTAGGGTTTGTTTGGATGGTCTATTTAAAAAAAAAAAACAAAGAAAGAAAGTTTGTTTGCAACACCATCTATAGTAACAATTTAAAATACCTGCAAACTTAAAAAGAAAAAAATCAAAAGAAAAGTACATTAATTAGGGTACTGGTAGTCGATGGCAAAAGTTGTCGGTGGCAGGTGTTGAGGAGGAAGGGATTTGGTGAATTTTTAGAAAACAGAGGATGTTTTGAATGTTTTGGACAGATATCAATATTTTTTTCTAAAATAACTATAGTAAATTAGGGTAAATATTTAGATAAACATCCAAAATGTGTACCATTCACGTGGATGTTAAGCCAAGCCAAAGCAGTCGCATGAGGTCTGAAGTCGACGTGATGGCGTCATTCTATGACGAAAGCGTGATGTCGGGATTGGGATTGGCTACTATCTTGCCACGTGGTGCATATTAATATGTGGATAGCACAGCCTTGCTGTACGAAGTTGACGTGTGCCAGCAGGGCGCGTGTCTACGGATTAGGATTAGCAAATTAAAATGTAAAAAAGTGGGTTAAATTTTGGGATAATTTCGGAAACCTCCTCTAAGGTTTTTGACAATTTCACTTAAATATCCTCTAATATTAAAAATTACACTGACTTCATTTTAATTCCTGTCATAAAGAGTGATATCAAAAGTGAAACAAAAATATTGGCACACAATTCTCTTCCAAGTCTACCCTCTTGCTTATGCCTACTACATATTTTTCATATTATATATTTTTGTTCATATATTTATTTCGATCTAAATAAAATAAAAGTTGTGCAAGAACTTTTGAGATGTGCAAATCAATACTTTAGTAACAAAACTAACAAAATGCTATACCACTACTTATGCTTAAAGGTAAGTTCAAGGAATTTTTGATAAATTTTGTTAGTAAATAAAGAACTACTATTTATCTATTAAGAACATGACTAATCTTTTCTACATTTTGATGTAATATATATAGTTTAGTTCTTTGTTTATGTACTCTCTTTAATCAGGAATTAATGAGAGGTTAGGGCAATTTGGCATGCATGTTTTCATAACTTTGTGGTGTAAATATCCAACATAAGTATCCAAGGAGCAAATAAACGTACTACAAAACTTCAAACACAGCAAAATGACATTATTCTAAAGGCTAACACTCTCCCCTCTGATTGTAAATGACATATGCACTTTTCTTAGTGAGTTGCTCTTAATATTTTTGTTGTGAATATCGTAGTTGTATGTAAATTCTCGAATGGAAAAATTCAAAAAGAATAGAGAAAAACCGACATCAATTTTATCTGGGGAATGATTATTCATATTCTTTAAAGTTGTTACCGGCAAACTTTTTGACTGTGTGATTGTTTATGACATACATGTCTTTTAAGAGTTACTATGGGTCTTTTTTGCTTGAACAGTATAATCTACCACTATATTCTCAAAGTAAAAAAAAAAAAACAAAAAGAAAGAAACAAGAAAAGTCTGAAAACATTCTTGGAAGCATTTACTTATTTGTTACTGACAGTGGTTTGTTTGGATTGCGGTTTATTTGTCAAAATATATTTGCTTACATCATCATTACAATTTCCAACACACCTTTTTATCTTCTCAATTATCTTTTTATTTCACATATATCACATCACAAAAAGTGCTACAGTAAAAATATCTCTAATAATTCTTTACTTTTTAGCTATGTAAATTGAATAAAAATACCCCTATTATTATGGCACCTACGACTCTACCATTGTCATCGACTTGTAATTAGTACTTTCTGTTTTTCCACACTGATAGAAAGGTCAAGAGAAACTAGCAAATGCTGAATGGTCAATGGTGTACAAACATGAGTGAGAATCCGCCTTTTTCTTTAGCAGCTTGTATCCTTCACAAGCTAGCCAAATAATTTACAAATTGGGTACAGTTACATTAATCCAAAATGCCACTACTCAATAAAATAGGATGAAGACTGATTCTTTCCCCTAAAAGGGTTGCACTACAATCCAATTAATTATTATTGCACGGTACAAGCATAAACTAGCAAATGCTGAATAGTGTACAAAGTTTCTATATGGACAACGACATTGGCTCAATATTGTTGGAATAATTAAACCAAACTATTTACAATTTTAATTGTCTTAGAATTGGATTTATTATTTGAAACTAGATTAGAATAGGTGTCAAAGTTAGTTTAGAAAATAAAATTGAATTATGTTTAGATGTTAGTATTGAAATAAATTTTATGATTCTGTTTCTCTATTTACGGACATTAAGTCCGACTTTTGTAATTGAGGAAAGTTATTATGTTGATTGAATAAACTTTGAAAACCTACCATGCCTTTCTTTGTTCTTCTTGATTAGAACGCACTCTTGTTTCTGGTTTCGGGATGTCCCTTTTTGCTCATTGATGAAGAAAGCCGTGCGGCTAGTTCGTCTTGTTGATTGTTTGTGTGTAAGCTTTTAGTTTTACTGTCGCTCTGTGATTTTATGGGCTAGCAAATGGTATCGAAACTCTTAATTCAAGAGTTTGATTTTGGAATGTTTATAGGGCCTGGAGGGTATGTAAAATTTGTGATAAAGGAGTTTGTATTATAGAAATGTACAGTTGTGATAGAATACCCGTATATTGAAAAATTGGACCATAGGGATTAGTTTTGGGATACTCATTTATTGACTTTAGGGAAAAAATTGGCCCTAATTTGGATAGAGGGAATTTTGTCGAAATTATTAGTATTGACAACGATAAGAAAATCCTTCTCTTGTATAATAACCAGGGAAAACGTTCTTGCCAAATTATTGTGATTGATTCTACAATGGAGTTTGATCAAGGATGAAGCTAGGGAGGCTAAGAAAATTAAGAAATTCTAGCAAGGAAGACACTTAAATTTTCGTGAAGTTATGTAAGTTTGTATGTGAGTTGCCATGGATAGGGACTTTCTCAAAGAAAATATCTATTTGAATGAAGATTTGAATAATATTTTGTTGATTTTATTGGTAGGATAGATAAAATTATTTAGAATTGTGGAATTGCAAATTTTTGTAGTAAAAATTATTGGAAAAAGGAAAGATATGATTTGTTGTTTCTTGAAAATTGTCTAGATGATTATCATAAATATGATGGTCCTAATGATGAATGGGTGAACACTAATGAATTTTTTGATCAAGCGGGATTAACTATTGAATTGTGTACAAAATATAAGCTTAATCTACCCCATGCGTGAAGAAGAAAGTGAAGATTAGTTGCAAATTGAACTTGCACATGAGTTATTCCGCTACAAAGATTGCAATGGGAATTCAAGCTCGTAATGGCATTGGAAAAAACAACATTGAAGAGTTTGGTTTAAGAGATGCAATGTCAGAATAATTAAATCAAATTATTTAAAATTTTAGTTGTTTTAGAATTGGATTTATTATTTGGTTACTAGATTAGAATTTGTGTCAATGTTAGTTTAGAAAATAAAGTTGGATTGTATTTAGGTATTAGTATTGAAATATATTTTATGGTTTTATTTCTCTATTTAAGGACTTGTAGTCCGACTTTTGTAATTGAAAAATGTTACTATATTGTTTAATAAACTTTTAAAACCTCCCGTGCCATTCTTTGTTATTCACTTATTCTTGATTAAAACGCACTGTTCCAACGTTGAACTTTTGTACTTCTGTTCCTGGCTTCGTACATTTTTTTGGGATAATTTCAGAAACTTTCCCTGAGATTCCTGACAATTTCACTGAGCTTCCTTGAAGTTTAAAAATTACACATACCTTCCTTGTCATTTAAAATGATAATTTTACCCATATATATTTTAATGAAACTCCCTTATTTGGTATGCTTATACTTAGAATGAGTTTTAAAATTATTTTTTTCATCTTTTCCTTCTTTTTCCTTTTTTAATTTTTCGTCAATAAAACTATAGAACTACCACTATTGTTTCTAGTTTTTATTGTAATCAAATGTCGAACTAGTGATTTTTTTCACGAGTTAGTTTTATATGTAATCCAATATTTTTGCTGATCTTTATTTTCTATTTTTTGGTACTAAAATTAATAATAAATCAAAAAAAATGGCCCAAAATCACTACCAAATTATGATAATCCCACTATCCAAAAAATTTATAAATTCTAAATGAATTATTTCAACATTTTTTTTCTATCTTATAAATCTAAATCCATAATAAAGTACTATCAAAAGTATTCTATCATAATAATAAAATTATTATTATAGTTGTTTATCAAATAGTAGATATGGACATGAAAAATTTGACATATTTTCCTTATAATTATATTAGACAATCTTATAATTATATAAGAAAATAAATTAAAATTCATTATATAAGGGTATTTTTGGGTATTCATTTAAAAATTTGATCAAGTCAATATTAGTATTTTAAGATTTTGTTACTAAAACTATCAAATTAAAGAAGGTAAATATAATTTTTTAAATCTCAGAGGAGCGTAGTGAAATTATCAAAAACCTCAGGGGAGGTTTCTAAAATTATCCCTTTTTTTTGCCCTTTTGGTTTGTGTGTAAATTTTTACTTTTATTTTTGCTGCATTAATTTTTGTACAAACAGCTATCCAAGCGCATCCAGTGATCCCAATCAAATCAAACACTGAATCTACGCGCCCTTAGTTGAGCCTGGGCTTACCATCATTATATAGTACTTTGTCTTTTTCTTTCTTTACAAATTTTCCAAATATCCTTACCAGGACACCTCTGTTTCCTTCAGTTTTCCTCCCACTCCTTGCTTTCCTTTCCCGGAAACCTCCCTTTTCTGCATCACCACTGTACCCAAAGCCACCATAAAAGAAACCCTTTTGACTTCAAGTTCTGCTTCACTCAGTGAAATGGATAAAATGCTGAGCGTAAATCAGAAAAAGACAAACAAACAGCCCAAAAACAAGAAAAAGCCAGTGAAGGTTGTGTACATATCAAATCCCATGAAGGTGAAGACTAGCGCCTCAGAATTTAGAGCTTTGGTGCAAGAACTGACTGGCCAAGATGCCGATATGCCGGACCCCACGAAGTATTCGGACACAGACAGTGTCGGTGGCAGCTGCCAGGAGGAGGTTTCTACTGAATTGAAGACTATGGAGGATGATCATGTAGTTCAACAACCGCTGGTGCAACCCAAAAATGAAATGCCAAAAAGAGCTGATTGCAATATATATGGAACATGTGACCGTGAGGATGATGATCTTTTGTTTATGCCTGAGAGTTTTCCTGGATTGGTTGCTTCAAATTTGTGGTATGGGGCTAGTATTCATGGTGATGAGCTCAAAAGTCTTTTTTGATATAATGTAAGTTTGGTGAACCCTTTAGGGTAAGTTGATATGGTATGGTTCATGGGTAAATATGATGCTAGCTAGGTAATTAATTAACCTTGTTTGTGTCTGTAATTCTGTCTGTAACAATAGCTACTTCAAATAAATAAGTGCAGCAACTGAAAGACAGGCTTGCTGATCTCTTTCCTAGTCAAGATCCAGCTCAATTGCTGAAGAAAAAGTTTGCCCTCGTCAATGGCTCGAGATCTAGCTACGTAAGTAGTTAACCTTGTCCACTGCTTTTTTTTTTAATTAATTCTTTTCTTTCCCCCTTAAATTGAAGGGATAGCACCTTTCTTCCCTGGATAAGGGCAAATTTAATGTAGTTTGGTCAAGACTTGTGAACGAAGGAGTTCTAATGTAGTATCTGCCTAAAGGTTGAGGTCCAGGTTAATGTTTTTCAAAAGAATAGAAGGGTAGAAAGTACTGTCTAATTTGCTATCTATAGCATGTACGGGGGGATGGCCATCCATCTGTAACATGTACATGATAGCGATCTTTGTTGGCCAACCACATATGCTAAAAGATTAGTGCTATTTTGTTGTAAAAGACTGTGGAGGCTCTTGTCAAGTCATAGATGAGAAGAGTCGGATACGGGCAGGAGCAGCCGTCAGAAGAGTCACTTGTGGAAATAAAATTAAGCAATTTACACGCGGCACAATTAGAATATTCATGCAAGATATTTATAAGGGATAATTTCAAAAACCTCCCCTGAGGTTATGACAATTTCACTTAGCTCCCCTCAAATTTTGAAATTAATACTGACCTCCCTTAGCACAATAATACAACTATAATGACCTTTGTCTAATAGATGATTCACAATATAATGGAATGAGGTATATACTTATGAAAAAAAAAAAAAATTGTAGAAACCGTGTCTCTTCAGCTCACAACCAAGGATCGTCCATTCACTCTTTTTTAATCTCATTATGTTCTCATTTGTCTATGAATTCATCTCTATCTCCCTTCACCCTCTTTCCTTCAATAATTCCCTCTAATAATGCCTACCACTATTGCCAACCATTCCACAATTGATCCCTCTAATTCTATTGTGTGTGTGTATTTTTAATTCTTCTTGTCTTCCCTTTAAAATTAGTTTTGATTTTCCTGTGGAAGTAGAACTTCTCTATATTTAAAATCTTGTTTGATAATTCAATTCAGCACTTAAATTTAATAGATTCAGATGTTAACATGTTCAGATGCGTTTGATAACGAAAAGTAGAACATCTGAACTGATTAAGTGACATTGAATTTTTTGACAAAACTTGCTCTAAAAAATAAGTGATAAATTATTTATTTGTCATTTAATATGATATACATTCAAATGTATTCGATTCAATGATATAACAGATTCAAACTTCAAATTTTCATATTTCAATTTTTAGACTTCAGTTTTTTCAAATGCACCCTAAGATATTAATATTTTTAGGGATTTGGTGGTAGATTAGATTATTTTGTACAGATATGGTCTCCAACATTGGATTTGAAGTTTGAGGTATGATTGGTTGCGAATGAAATTTTGGTTTTTGGCAAAATGAATTTCTTGAAGATATAAATAGTCACAAGGATGACTTTATTCTTTTAAACCTAATTAATTCCATCCAAACCCAGGAAGCTCCCTTGAGGATTCCCTTGATGGCCACAATATGGCTCGTGTACAAGAATTTGTGTGGAACCAAGCTTTGATATCCCAAGCTAATGATTATGAAAACATAGGCATCTAATTGTAAGGTTGACCATTCCATGGGACCTATAAAATTTTACTGAAGTAGTGAATGATTTTTTCAGTGTCGGATTTAGTTTAAAATGTGGGTTACAAGAAACAATTTTTATGATGATGTTGACGGAATTGCTTGGCTTGATAGTATTGTTGGTTTGGTGCAAATGTAAATAAAGGTGATTTATAAAGAACCTTTTGTTTTATTATTGTACAAAAAGGGTAGTTTAGAATTTTTGAAAAAAAAAATCTAACTTGTTGAGCCTATATTGTTACATGCATAGTAAAAGAAAGGGAGATAGGTGTGATTTATAAAACTTGAGAGGAGCTCTCTGTAATTGTCAAAAACTTCAGGGGAGGTTTCTGAAAGTATTCCTATTTATAAGGGCATCTTTGGGTTTCTACCAAACTTTTTTTTAAGAAAATTGCAGTAAATTAATTTGTCATTTAAGAATATTAGAGTATATCTATTCTGATTGGTTGAGGACTCATTTTCGTGCAATGTAAGCTAGTTTGGAAATCCTTCATGGTGACCACAAACCATATGCCAGTCCCTTTTTTTATTTTTTCTGTAAATTACATACTCCTTCTGTTCCACTGAAAATATCATATTTTTCCTTTTAAGATACTTCAAAAATATTTATCATGTTCAGAAAATCAAAACACTTTTTAATCTCTCCTTCCAAAATAGGCACTCCTTTTAATCATATGCATCTTATCATTCAAATTCAAATTTGAAATTTGTGGGAGTAAGATTGAAAAGAGAAGTACAAACATGATAAATAAATCACTATTCTTAAAAAGTTGGATTCCCGAAATATAACAAATAATTGGGATGAAAGGAGTAATTAATGATTTGTTTGCATCATCAATACATTTTTCAATAATTTTTTATCTCACATATATCACATCAAAAAAGTGCTATAGTATTTTTTCAAAAAAGTTATCCCAAGTAATCTCCTATCTGAACACACTCTAATAAGTTTCCAAAAATAGTCACAAAAGTCGAACTATGATAAATCGGATAATTAGATAAAGTGATAATCCACTACCTCACATTCTCAATAGAGTAAGTTGTACTAGGTATCACTATTTGTCCACTTTAATAGTCGTTCCTCGAGTTTGAGCCTTTGAAACCGGGGCGGCATTAGGATGGAGTTTCATCTCATACTTAATTCTTTTTCTTTTTCCATTAGATGTTTCATTGGTTCGTTTGGTATCATTTTTCAGCAATGAATTCTCAATACACAATCTTTTATATTTTAAAATTCCAGTACTGAGATGAAAATTCTTGTAATTCTAATTGTCAGTAAAATATATATATATATAATATGTATATGAAATTACTTATTGTATATTTTTTTTAATAATACCATAAGGTTTTAGTAGATACAACCACTTAATTCGCAAACCCCTTCAATAAAAAAAATTTCTTATAAAATAATTACTATATGAAGGAAAAGAGTAAATTCATGCCTTCCATGTTAGTCTCCATTCAAATTTGATGTGTGTCCATGCTTCACAAGTCTAGATTAAAACTAACTGGAGAAGTTTGAATTTCGACATTACGTATGTTGAATGCGGCTGAATTGAAGATTTGTGAAGTCATTGAAATGTACAGCTGGAAAAAAAAAATTCCACTTTGTTAGATTCCTCGATCTTATAGGACAGGTAAAAGTGGTCAAAGAAGAGCCAAACCACTTCTTCATACTACGACAACCACAATTTTAGATAATCCTTTGAGTGGAAATGGTTTTGCCAGAAATGCACTATTACTTAACGAGCCAAAACATTTAATTAGAGATTCTGTGAACCTAGCCTAAAACAATGAAAACCAAGTGAACATCAGTCCAATTTGATTTTGGACTTCAAATTTTCTTGAAATCAAGCAGCTCATGCGAACAAAAAGATTATATCCACATCCCATAAATTTATAAAAGTGAATCCACCATATGAGTGATTATCAATAGTTCAAATCTTTAATACACAACAAAAAGCTTAACAAAATCAGCTTTAAGCTCCACTATGATAGTTTTGAGACTATATTTAAGAAAACACAAATAATATAAGATAAAGTGTGACTTCATAACGTGTACATGATGCAGACCTTTGTTGGCCAACCACAGACGCTAAAAGATTAGTACTATTTTGTTGTGAAAGTCCATGGAGGCTCTTGTCAATTCACAGATAAGTAGAGTCACTTGTGGAAATAAAATTAAACAATTTGCACGTGCCACAATTAAAATATTCATGCAAGACATTCTTTTTTTTTTTTTTTTTTTTGTAATGATAACATTTGTATAACCCAATCTATCTTATTCTACAGGAAAAGGGAGTCTAAATAGACTGTGTAAGGGGCTAGCAGGTATACAGACCTGATTAGACCAAATTGGTGCTTTGGCACATCCTTTGAATTTTTTTCATTGCAAGTAGAATTTGAGTCTCCAACCTACCGCCCAAAGAGGGATTCATGCAAGATATTCATAAGGGCATCTTTGTGTTTCTACAAAAACTTGTAATGTCATTTGCTTTTTCAAGTTCTTCCCACGGATAAAATATTCTATTGCAAAGAAAATTGAAGTAAAATAAATTGTTATTTATTAAAATTAGAGTGTATATATATATATATATCTATTGTGATTGGTTGAGAACTCATTTTCAAGGAATGTAAGCTAGTTTGGAAATCCTTCATGGTGACCACAAAACGTATGCTAGTCCTCTTCTTTATTAGATCCGTCTAACGGGTGCCGTTAAAATATATTTCAGGAATTATATTTTTTAAATTATAAGATCAATTAAAGAAAGTAAATAAATATAAAAAGAAAAGAGGTACGTAAAATTAAATAAGAAAAGTATATAAATATAAGGAATAGTAATAATTATTAATATATGTATATACTTGATAGGTTAAATAAATATTAAATCTGTTAATAAGGGCCTAGACGCTCATTAGAAAAACCCTTATTTATTTTGTCCCGTAAATTACACACTTCAGTTTCCAAAAGTTGTGACTATAATTGAGTTGTAATCCAGATTACCAGATGAAAGTGACAATCATTACCTTCTACTGTGTATTCCCAATTTGTCCCTTTCAG
The DNA here is from genome assembly GCF_036785885.1 of Coffea arabica. Classification (NCBI taxonomy): domain Eukaryota; kingdom Viridiplantae; phylum Streptophyta; class Magnoliopsida; order Gentianales; family Rubiaceae; genus Coffea; species Coffea arabica. The sequence continues at coordinate 20,253,837 of NC_092321.1, forward strand.
TAGTCATTCCTCAAGTTTGAGTCTTTAAAACCGGAGCGGCATTAGGTTGAAATATTTTACTTCACCTTTATCCTTCCTTATTTCTTTTCTTTTTTTTTGCATTGTTGTTTCATTGGTTGCTTTTTTATAAATTTTAGATGGCCAACTTTTTAAGTTTAAAATTTTCAGAATTGAGAAGAAAATTTTCGTTATCCTAATTGTCAGCAGTATTTCTAACTGGCATTTTTTTTAATCAGAATAGAATAATATTCTACCTATAGAACCATAAGGCAAGAACACCCCCCCCCCCCCAACAAAAAAAAAAAAGAAACAAGAAAAAAGCCCCTCCAAAAGAAAGGAAGGAAAAGTCTTATGAAATTTAAATAAAAAAAAATCAAACAGACAGGGTTAAATTCATGCCTTCTACGTTAGATTCCACACTAAATTTGAAACTAGTCCATGCTTCAAAAGTCTTAGGCTAGAACTAAAGGAGTGTGAAATTCGAAATTCCATATGCTGAATGCGGCTGAAGATTCCTGGAAGTCATTGAAATGTTGAGCTGCAAGAAACAAATTTCCTCTTGGCTTAGATTTCTTGATCTGATAAGGCAGAGAAAAGTGGTCAAAAAAAGTAGAGCCAAAACAATTCCTTTGAGTGGATATGCTTTTGCCAGAAATGCCTTAATTAACAAGTCAAAAACATTTAATCAGTGATTCTATGAACCTAGCCTAAAACAATGAAAACCAAGTGAACATTAGTCCAATTTGATTAGTCTTCAAACTTTCTTGAAATCAAACAGGTCATAGGGAACAAAAGTGTAATCTCCATATCCCTTAAATTTTGATATAAGTGAATCCACCAAACATATGAGTGACTATCAATAGTTCAGATCTTTAATATATATGATAGTTTTGAGATTATATGTACGAAACCACAAATTATATAAAATAAAGTGTAAACTCATCCACACCAAATGATTTAAGGCAGCATAGATACTGATTCTGTACCAAAATGATGTACAAACTATATTGTTGTAGCTTTAAAAATGCTTGTAATTATTTTAGTCTTCTAATCAACAGTCTCTCAAATTAGAAATTTTTTTTTTCCGGAGATATCTTAAGAATATTTGTTACACAAGAAAAAGGTTTTGTGATTCAAATCCCAAAAACTAATCAATCTTGCAACGATGAAGAAGGTTTTCCTTCTACACCTTCTATGTCGGGTATTAGAAAATTTATGTCAAAATCGAAGTTCCCGTCCTCCAATTTTCGAACAATTACAGTGGGTTTACCAGATGATTGAACCCCAATTCCTGTCTTTTTCTCCCTTGAAACCTTGAAAATTTTCAAAGATATCCTTCATACGTTAACTTTTGCCCCTTCAAATTTTTTGAAACTTCTATTTTAAGACCACAAGTTGAATGTGTACAAAAGTTACCCCCTCAAAGTAATTATCTGGTTTTATCACTTTATAATATAATGTTATTTTAAATTGTTAGTTATAATGGTCACATGATATTGAAGTGTGGAATACAGACCCTTAACCTACTTGAACCTGGCTTGGTTTTCTTTGATACACAAACTGAAAACAAACTATAATTACTCAAGGTATTAAACAAAAATGATGTAAAACTTTTTTGAAAAAAAAAAAAAGAAAAAGTTCCTTCCACTTTGGTCTATTTAGGCTTTTGATTGCTGAAGTCTACCTAAAAATATAGAGGTACAAACATTCATCAGGCTCAAAGAAATCTATCTGAGGACTTAATTAATCAGATTTGGACCTTGGCTCCTTTTCAGCCTCAATGGGCTCCTTCTCTTCTTCTGTTTTCTACACGGAAAAGTAATTAATGAAATATTATAAAAGAAAAAACACAATAATTAGAAAAAAATTCACATATAATTTAAAAAATGACATAGAAATTGTTTCCTGACTTTTATCTTGTCTTTGCTTTCTATTATGCGTATTTTTCTTTTTTAAATTTACATATCTGTATCTGCTGCTGCAGAGATCAAACCTGCCTAATAGATTGCTTATCTATTTTCATGATATACTAACTAAAGATCAGAATCCAAGTGTACTTTAAAAGTTCCTAGAAAATGCTTTCAGCCAGTAGATATTTTTCTCTGGAATGCTTTCAGCCAGTAGAAAAACGAAAAGCACTTTAGACCAAGAAATTTTGCCAAAGGGGAGAATATTGTGCATACAATATCCAAATACCTAAGAAAGGATGGGTTCTCCATCTTCTTTCCCTTCTCCAATTTCAACCCATCCTTTCTTAGCTACACAATCTTTCTTAGGCTAGTGAAGCCCAAACACCAACCCCCTCCCCCCCCCCCCCCTTTCAACATGAGATTTTCTTAACCATGTCACCAAGCTATAAGTTTTTTTTGTCATAACGATAATATTTCTATAACTTACTCTATCCTATTAAGATGACTGATATATGTTATATATATAAATCAATCCAACCTCAAATCACACCTACTACTAACAGTACCTCATATTAACAACTAAATGAACTTTAAATAAAGTGTTGGGTACGGCATAATAAAGTAAGGCCTCGAGGCATATATAAGTCAAATCAAGTGCAACATGAGCAAATAGAGTTCAATTGAATTTAAACCCGAGCCCATGTGGCCTATAGTCTAATTGTTGTTTTAGCTTTTTCTACCTTGAGTTTGAGCTCAATAGAAGCTAAGCAGTATAAATCAATGCTTTGTATTTTTGAATCAAAGAATATAATGGACCTTTCGTACTAATAAATATAAAAAAAATTAAAATTATATATAAACACGTGATTTAGTGTGTGTGTCTCTGATCTTAATTAACTTCAACCAGATTTGAACCCTCACGTATAATACTTGAACTCGAATTTGTCTAACTATTTGAGCTTGAGTTTTGACTTAGGAAAACTGCAAATAGCACAATTGACCTATATTCAATTCATTCGCAGTTGAGGACATGCATGATCTATAATACATATGCACGCTTCATGTTTTCATGACAAGAAATAGAGGGAAGCCACGTGCCATAAAAAACACACCATAGCAAAAAGTTTGATCTTGTTAATGAAGTTTTCAAAAGAGGGAAAATTGCTTAGTCATGTTGCTGAAACAGGAAAACGATTTTGATCTTGTTATTTTTAGGGTAAATTACATTTTACCCCCCGTGGTTTACCCTTTTTTACATAACCCCCTATGATTTCAAAAGCTATACATAACCCCCTCATGGTTTGGATTAAATTGTCAAAGTAACGGAAATAGTCACTCGTAATGGAACTTCTAAAAATGTCCCTAGAGAGGTAAAGTGGAATTTGCCCTTATTTTTAATAACCAAGAGTAAGTAAAATTTTTTTCTTCATAGAAAAATAACAGATTTCGCAAAGCAACTCAATCAACCATTGAAGAATACGGTAGCATTGTTACAATCCCAAATGAAGCTTTTAGAGATTGACAACCAAATATATATAGTTAGTACGTACCATAATCTAAAAGTTCCCTTATTTTTGTAAACAAGTCACAGCTTAGTTTAGTTTAGTACACATATATCAAATGCCTCAAAAGTTTAAACTCAAATTCAGTCAACACCAAATCAAGTCTAATTTTTTACCCCAATTTTAACTTCATTTGCTTGCCCTCTAATCCCCTATGTACACTAAAAACATAAAAGTAAAATTTAGGAGACTAAAACAAGATTATCCCTTGAATTACATATCCATCACAGGATACTGGGAAAACATAATCTTCTTTCTACAATAATTTTTTATATATAGTTTTCAGATGCAAAATATAAATAAAATAAAATAAAATAGGATAAAAGGACTTAATTAGAATCAATTAGAGCAATTACTCTGAGTAGAATTGAATATATTTCAACCATTGTCGAGGTGAGGAAAAGAAATACACGGCGTTTAAAGTAATCCAAGCTGCACTCTGTAACAGCAACCAAACAATTAATCTGTTAGAAAAAATCTTTAAAATTTTCCTCGAGTTTGCTGTAATCCAAAGAACCATAACTCGAACCATAGCCGTCGAAGCCTTTATTTGGAACCCTGATAATGTGGTTTCTCTTTATCCAGCCGCCATTCTTGACATTAGTACCTCTTGCTCGGGGGAAAACGTGGATCTCCATTCCTGTAATTGCCTATGCCTGAAAGAAAGTCGTAGGCCATAAAGAGCTGCCCGAGTTTACGTGGCTTTTGAGGAAAGTGTGATGGATGATCATTGCATGGGCATGGGGATGGGTGGTACTACTTTTACATGGTATTGTTGCTTTGATATTTGGCTGAAAGCTTGTTGAATTTTTGGTTTGCTTGTGTTACAAACAATTCCTAGCAATTTGTTGCAGTGATTCATTCTATCTAAGTAGTTTTCTCCTTTCTTTTCACTCTATTTGTTTTGGAATCATAAGGGGTTTTTTTTTTTTTTTGGGGCTTGGGTGTATGGATAAAGAATAGCTGGAGACTATGAGGGCTTTTGGGTCGTTTTTGTATACAAGTTTTCTCCAAGCCGTGTTATGGCATTTTATCATTTATGGCAATTTCATGGAAAGATGCACAAGTGACTAAAAAGTAGGGTTGAGAAGCATGTAAAAAAAAAATTCAAGATATCTTTTTTTTTTTTTGTGAATCTATATTATAATATTAATTCACTTCCGAAGTTGGTTTAGATAGGGTTGTAAATCGAACCAAACAACTTAGTATTCAACTTGAATTCGGCTCAAATTAGGCTTGTTCAATCTTGTTTGTTAAGGTACTAATCCAAGTCCGAAAATGATTTCAAACTCGAAAATATTAACAAATCAATCATGATCTTCATGTTATGCGGCTCGATATGTTCAGCAACATATAAGGCAAGTAAATTTTAAAAAATATAACTAAAGTTTTCTTGAACTCCACTTCTTTCCTTTCTATATATTACTTATCTTATAAAATAGGAAGCATATGATACTCTTGTTTCTTGAGTAGGCATAATTGATTTTAATTACATCCATAATTCATCATAATAGATTTCTTGAAAGGTATAATTGCCTTTAATCACATCCATAATTAGGGATGGCAACGGGGCGGGGGACCCCTCCCCCGTCCCCCGCCCCGTTGCCTATTAGTTCCCCCCATCCCCCGCCCCGTCCCCCGCCTCCCGCTCCCCCCGCCCCGCCCTGCCCCCGCCCCGCCTTGCCCCGCTTCCCCCGCGGGGGCACCCGCGGGGTTAATAAAATTTTATTATATAATTTTATTATAATTAAATTTTAATAAATAATCAAGTACTAAAATATCAACACATCGCCAAATTATTATTCATTGTAATTTTACAATTGAAACTCATAAAAACAATCAAACAGAAGTTATTTGAATACAATCCAATATGATGAAATAAATATAACTAAAATAGTCAAATTTTCACTTTTAGTACAAATGCAATCACTAATTCATCATTGTGTTTGTGCTTTTTTTTGAGAAAAAAGTGTTATTCTATTAAGTGTAACTAGAAATTTAGTATAAATGTATTAGTAAATTTAGTATAACTAATTAATAAATTCTATTAGTAGACATGTATAATTATTCATATAATTGATAATATCAATTATATTACATAAACTAATATACATTATATAATACATCTAACTAATAATATCATTATCATAAGTTTATAACTAATTAACTTACATATAATATATAGTCATTTATATATATATATATATATATATATATATATATATATATTTTTTTTTTTTTTTTTGCGGGTGGCGGGGCGGGGGATGGGGCGGGGGAGTATACCCCCGCCCCCCGCCCCGTTTCTAAGCGGGGGGAAAAATTTTCCCCCCGCCCCGTGAGCCCCCCGCGGGGCGGGCACCCGCCCCCATTGCCATCCCTATCCATAATTCATCATAATAGATTTCTTGAATATCAGAGAGCAAAAATTAAGGAAAAAAAGTAACAAATTAGGGTAAAAATCTCTATATAATACAACATGAAATTTCAAACCAAACTTTGATTGTATGTGCTTAAACTCATATTTTAACAAGCCAAACCAAGGTTTTTGTAAACATAAATCTTAAATTTCAAGCCAAACTTGATCGATTTCTTTTAAAAAAATTATCAAACACAAGCCAAGTTCAAACATTCCATTTAATTTTCAAACCAATCTTGAACATATCTCTATTTGGCTCGTTGAGCCTTGTTTTCAGCCCTAGCTTTGGGACAAAAAAAAGTCATTTTGTTGCAAATTATATGTATATATTTGTGTTATGGATCTTTTATAGGAGATGAAATTGAACTAAAATTAGAATTTGTATAATGATATTTTAAATATATTAAGGAGCCTGGAATGGTTAGAGAGCTATTGATATGATTGAAAAAGATTCGGAATTAGTACTTTGTCCAAAAAATAAAATAAAATAACCAGAGTTTGTACGCTATACAGTAAGTAACAAAGAATTAAAATCTGATATTTATTCCCAAAAAATGGTAATCTTAATCAAATTGCAGTTCTTATCAAGCTGAATAACCAAGGATGCAAAACACAGGTGATTTCCATGTTAGAAATGGGGCAGGGATGACTGTCCTGAACGGTTCACAGACATGATTGGCCAAAAAATATAAGATTCAGATCGCTATATGTATGTATGTATATCATTTTTAATGTCATATATGGATCCATAAAAATTTGTTCTATATTTAATTGAAAGTAAGTCACATCTCGAAGAAATAGATGTACATCTTGTGAAATTGGACAAAATTGACATAAGCAGTTGACCTGACAATCGTTTGTGCCCCAAATCCATGCATGTCATGCTAAGCACACTAATGCCACGTCAAATATTATCATATTTGTCTTCATTCATTTGAGTTTTTTTTTTTTATAAAAGTAAATTTCATTAACAGATTGTTAGAAATCATCGAGCACGATTTGATTTACATCACTATTTTAATGATAGATTAAACATGCGTTAAAAATTATAGATTTGCAATTTAACCGACACAATATATCTGAAAATTTATCAACAGAATACAAGAAATTTCACAATTTTTTTCTAATAAAAAAATTACTACAGCTTTCTTTTGTGTATGTTGCAATCGCCAGAAAATGACACCAACGATCCTGGAACTTTTCTGCATTTTTTTCTGGTTGTCCCTTAACTTAGGTCCATCAACGTGTAATTCGGTTCTAAACGGTCTTTTCATGTCCAACCCAACTATGATGATATTCACTTTTTACCCTGAGGGCTTGATAAACTGGTGACTATTTTGACAAAGAATAAAAGTATGATATACCCTTCAACAAATTTACATAAACTAAAAATGTAAAAACTACCATTTGACAAATAAAAAGTTTAATCCTAGGAATTAGAGGTCCTAGGTTCCAGTCCCTCTATCCCCTTTTTACTTCTTAAATCCCACTCCTTTTTTTCTAGAAAAAATTTAATAAAAAAATAAGAGTTTAATCTTATTTTATAATTATGAAATATTTCTAAATTTTTGAATGGTTATTACTATCACCATGATTATCAATCTAGTGATTATTAATCCATGTAATGTCTACTAAAAAGAAAAATATTTATAGACAGCCTACATGAATAGCAAAAATTTTAAGGACAATAAATAAAAGAGAATATGTTTGCTTTTTTCAGTCTAGTAATTTTTTTTATGGTCAATATAATTAGATAAGTTTAACAATCCCATAGAGACTTTTAAGACTTGAGATGCCAACTAAGAAGATTGGTAGAAGTTGAGGGACTATTGGAGTCATTTGCTCCATCTCTAAATACTTAAAAATTCGTTGGTCTAATTTGTACAATTTGAAAACAATTCTTGTTTAAATTTTGTACCCGCTAATTAACTTGTTACACAAGCAAAACATACACAACACCTCGTCCCCTATCTTCTAATATCCCTTCAATTTTTTTTTTCCCAGAAATTTCCAAATTCCATCCCCATTAAAACCGATGAAAACCTGCAAAGTACTGGGAGAACTACTGGGTAGGAGCATAATCAAGGGCAGATTAATCAACCATTAATCCGCAAATCACCAACACAATTATGTCGGCCAAGGTCGATATTATGCAACTCTAATCACATTCTGTGCTGCCATCTAAACTTCCCTTGTGGTATTAACTCAAAAGAGACCTTCTTAAATCGTGGTTTAAATTTAATCAAATTATCATGATGATCATGGCTACTGCAGCGGCTGGAGGGGCATTCTGGAGAAGACTAAGATGGCTCTTGAGCGCAGCTTCATTGGCTTTTTTCTAATTTCAGTGAACTTGTGCAGCTATATGTTATTTATCCTAGGCACATGTAACTTGTCAATTCTTGATATTTGGATTATATCAGGGCACCATATGAAAATGAACAGATTGAATAAATATATTAAATCGATCGTAAGTTTATATGTTAAATGAATCTGCGTACGGCACTCTAATAGGAGCGTAGAGTTTAATGGAGATGTGGAGTTTAATTCTTGATCTTAGGTTTGTACATGTAACTCGTCAATTTTAGATCTTTGGATTATATTACGCAATTCTACAGTATCATTAGAGTACCGTATGAAAATAAACGGATTAAATAAATATAGTGAACGGATTGAATAAATATGTTAAACCGATTGTAAGTTTATATATTAAACGAATCCTTGTACGACACTCTAATGGGATCATAGAATTTAACAAGCGTGTAGAGTTACATTCTCTCTTTTTTTTTTTATTCTAGTTAAAATCTTTTACTCTGACGCAATAGGGGGATGGACTTAGACAATGCAATGAAGCAAAGACTTTTATTTTTTTCCTTTATTTCATAGTTTTTGTTAACCATAGAAGTGTAGAAATTAGTGGCAGAGGTAACAATGTTGGATGAAGTGAGAGACAAATAGAAACTAAGAAAAAAAAAACCCAAAAATTGTTAATTACCGAGGAATGGCTTCGAAACAGGGGGAAAAAATTAGAAAATACAAACAATTATTTTTTTTAAAAATTTTAATGTTAGGTACAGATACAGTTGCATCTTGCAACTAGTAACTTTGCTAATCTCAATCTTGTTGCAGTCTCGCAGTTGGTTTCGCTGCCTCCGGTGTTGGCCTTCTGAAGTTGCTGGTTTGGGACCCCTTTGTTTATGGACCTGCTATTTTTTGGCATGGAAAAACACATATAATACAGGTATGCCAATGCCATCTTTTATCATTAGAAGAGAAAATACTAAGTCAGGGCAACTATGATTGCAGTTTTAATTGTAGGGTGAAGTTAATGATTAAAAATAAATGAGTTTAACTTGAAATCGAGTACATAAGATTGATTGTTCTGAAAATTTTGTCCTAATTCCAAGTTCTGTTCTGAAGATTTTCTTCTATCATATGATCAAAATTTTGCTGAATTTCTAGCGTGAATCAGTGACTAATGATAAGTTGGCAAGTACTGAAATCAGACCAACATGGCTAGTTCTGGCATGATGCAGCATTCAGGAACAGGAGATTTTTCTCGTTTTAATTGAACTAACTGCCAGTGTATGTCTTTTGAAGTTGTATCAAAATGCTTTTCATTTTCTTGCATTTGTCATAATTTTGTTACTATGAGCAGCCTACACTTCTAGAAGATTGGAAAACCAACACTTCGGAATTTTTTTTTCCTCAGCACTTTAGAACTTTAAAAACACTTTTGAACTTTAAAACTGCTTGTGCATATGTTGTAGAATGAAATGTAGGATCATAGATTACATCTGCTGCTTTTCTTGTTTTTGGCTTTTTCTATTATAGGAAAGGCTAAAGCATCTAAAAGCAGAAGAAGAGGAAGATGAGAGAAAACGAAGGTAGATGATGAAGAAAAAGGAACAGTAGGATGCAGCTCCAGAACTGGCACATTAAATTGCCCAAAAATATTTCCATCCATATTGTTTTATGTTTCTTGATGAATCCAAAAAAAAAAAAAATGAACTTGGTCCCAAATACAACAAAAAAGTTAGATTTAGCTACTTAGGTGGTGCTTACACGACCCATTGATGAAGGGAAAGTTAGGTGAGCTTACTTTTCCTACTACCCAGAAAAATGAACATACCAAGAAATATGATTTCATTATCTCGTCTTTCTTGCTGTTTCAGTGTCTTATTTCTGTACACAAGTGGTATGTAATGTGTGCCAGTCATGTTTTTACATAGATTACCTTAGCAATAGTATTATGTATAAATAATACCAAAAAAAATCAAAATTCACGTACATTTGCCGGGTAGAATGCTAGAAAAAAGCCTATTCAGATCACCAAACACTTCTCCGAGCCAAAATTATCTGCTGCATATGCAATGACCATTCCAAATCCGACAAAAATCAATCAGAGGAGACTGTAATGGTACCACTGATTATAATCAGAGTAGCTAAGGGGGTAGATGAAAAAGAAAGAGAACAGAGGAAATAGGGAAGGAAAGATACGTGAGAGGGAAGGGATAATGAAGGAAAGAAGGAACTGAATTTGTTGTATCTCATTGCATAACCTTTCCGTCCCCTTTTAGGCTTATTTATACAAGATTCTTCCTCTAGATCCTTCTGTGTTCTAACCGCCCCCTTAACAGAATGAGCGTACATGCATGCATGCCTTTTTGATGAGTAACAGAGTAACTAACTTTTGAATTACTAACTAACTTCCTAAAATAGAAAACGCAGCAGATACATTTCTGCTAAAGGTATTTAAAATATCTAGGGTCATTACAACACCTTCCCCTTAAGAATCCTAGTCACTAAGATTGAGCTGGAAATTTGGGAACTGTGATTGTATTACTGTGACATCCTCCCAAGTTGAGTCTTCCGTGCCTAAGTTCACCCACTTGATCAACACTTGAGTCATCTTCTGTTTTCTCCTTATGATTTCACGAGTATCAAGTACACTTTCCGGGGCAATTTTAATCTGCCCCTCAGCAGTAGTCAAGGGTAACTCCTGAGTCACAACACGATTTGTTGCAGATGGTTTGAGCAAGGAAACATGGAAGGTAGGATGTATCAAAGAACCAGCAGGTAACTCTAGCTTATAGGCTGCATTTCCAACCTTTTGAAGGATCTTATACGGCCCATAGTACTTGGAAGATAACTTCAGATTCTTCCTGATTGCTACTGAAGTTTGCCTGTAAGGCTGCAATTTCAAGTATACCCAGTCACCTACCTGGAAACTCCTTTCAATTCTGTCCTTGTCAGCAAACTGCTTCATTCGATTTTGAGCCTTGATTAGATTTCCCCTCAGCAATTCATTCCACTTCCTCCTATCCCCCAACCACTGTTCCACAGCGGCTACTGGGGTCTCTAAGGTATCTAGGCCTAATTGAGAGGGTGGATAACCATACAGAGCCTGAAAAGGAGTCATTTTCAAGGCTGTGTGATGGTTGGTATTGTACCACCATTCGGCAGCTGCTAGTAAGAACTTCCATTTGTGAGGTTGTTGGAAACAAAGACACCTCAAGTATGTCTCAACGCACCTGTTCAGCCTTTCTGTCTGCCCATCTGTCTGAGGGTGGTATGCAGTGGAGTAGTGCAGCTCAGTACCCAGCTTCCCAAACAATTCCTGCCAAAACATGCTAGTAAACAGCCTATCCCTGTCTGATACAATGCTCAGGGGTAATCCGTGCAACTTGTAGATGTTATCAAAGTACATGCTAGCTACTGATTGTGCTGTATACTTGGAGGGTAGTGCTAAGAGGTGGCAGTATTTGGTAAACCTATCAATGACCACTAGTATTCCTTCATATCCTTGAGATTTAGGTAATCCTTCAATGAAGTCCATTGCAATGTGCTGCCATGCTTGCTCAGGGACAGGAAGTGGTTGCAGTAGGCCTGGTGTTTTGCAATTTTCTACCTTGCTCCTCTTACAGACATCACATTGCTGCACCCAACCTTCTACCTCTCTCTTCATTCCTGGCCAGAAGAATGGTCCCTTCAACCTCTGATAGGTTCCCAGATTGCCTGAGTGTCCTCCAAGGTGCGAGTCATGAAAGCAAGTTATCAGCTTCTGTCGCAAGCTCCCTGACGCTCCAATGTAAATCCTGCCTTTATACCTGAGTAATCCCCTATCAAAAGAGTAATTTGGAAGAGAGTTAGGTGTAATTGTCAAGGCTTCGATTAGCTTAATCACTGCACTATCCTCTCGGTAGCTTTCCAGAACCTCAGCTAGCCACGCAGGTTTCATGACTGAGAGACTGTGTGTAGAGCTATCTTCTTCATAGCCTCTCCTGGACAGTGCATCAGCCACAAGATTTTCCTTACCTCTCTTGTACTGTATTTCATAGTCCAGTCCTAGCAACTTAGTAAGCCACTTTTGCTGCAGGGGAGTGGTTATCTTCTGCTCTAGTAGGTACTTTAAGCTCTGGTGATCTGTCTTTATGATGAAATGGTTGCCCAGCAGGTAATGTCTCCACTTGGAAACAGCTGTAATAAGGGACAGCAACTCCTTCTCGTATATGGATAGTCCCAGGTTCTTAAGTCCCAGAGCTTGACTGAGATAGGCAATAGGCCTTCCCTGCTGCATTAGGACTGCACCAATAGCCTTATGACTAGCATCGGTTTCTAGGATAAAAGGTAAAGAGAAATTAGGAAGAGTTAGGACTGGTGTACTGCTCATTAGCTGCTTCAGTTTTTGAAAAGCTAGCTCAGCCTGCTCATTCCAATGGAAGTTTTCCTTCTTCAAGAGTTCAGTAAGTGGCTTGGCAACAAGTCCATATCCCCTCACAAACCTCCTGTAGTACCCCGTCAGTCCCAAAAAACCTCTTAATGCTTTCACTGACGTAGGGGCAGGCCAATCCATCATGCTCTTGACTTTTGAAGAATCTGCCTGCACTCCATCTCCACTGATAACATGTCCCAAATACTCTACTTGTGACTGTCCAAAGACGCATTTGGAAAGCTTGGCAAAAAGAGAATGAGCTTGGAGTGTTTCTAGGACAGTTTTGAGGTGCAAAAGATGAGTGTCTGGGTCTGGACTGTATACAAGGATGTCATCAAAGAATACTAACACAAACTTCCTCAGGTAAGGTTCAAAGACATGGTTCATCAGGCTTTGAAAGGTTGCGGGTGCATTAGTAAGACCAAAGGGCATAACAGTGAACTCATACAATCCAAGGTGAGTTTTGAAAGCTGTTTTTGGAATGTCAGCAATGATCATCCTGACCTGATGGTATCCAGCTCTTAGATCTATTTTAGAAAAGAGCTTGGCTCCATACAGTTCATCAAGTAAATCATCAATGATAGGTATTGGGAATTTATCCTTGATAGTCAGGTCATTTAGTTGTCTGTAGTCAACACAAAATCTCCAAGTTCCATCTTTTTTTTTTACTAATAGAACTGGAGAGGCGAACGGACTATGGCTAAGCTGGATAATTCCACTACTAAGCATGTCCTTCACCTGCCTTTCTATTTCATTTTTTTGGTTGTGAGGGTACCTATATGGTGCTATCTTGAAAGGTTTGACATTAGGTACTAGGGGAATTTGATGGTCACAGTTTCTGGAAGGGGGAAGGGACCGTGGTTCACCAAATACATCTTTGTAGTCTTTAAGCAGAGCACCTAAGGACTGTTGAAAATCAGTGTCCAGCTGAGTGACAGTGTTTACCTGAGTCTCCTTCATTTGCAGTCCGCATGCATGCTTCCAAATTCTGGTACTCCATCCCTCCTTCTCAGCCTTATCACCAGGGAGTTTGAGAACAGTCTCCTTGGATTCTCCATGCAGAAGAATCCTCTCCCCTTTCTCATCAAAGGACATGTTCAGCTGCTTGAAGTCGAATGTGATGGGGCTGTGTGCCGCCATCCAGTCTACCCCTATGATCACATCATACGGCTCCAAGTTAATGACAAACATATCATGAGTGAACTGTTTACCTTGCATTGTCCAGCTCATGTTTGGGATCATCTTGTCGCAGGTCAAATACTCCCCATTTGCCACCCTGACTCTGAAAGGCTTGATAGACTGGACCAGCTCTGGGTAGAGTCGTGCCACAGAGTTTTTGACAAAGCTATGAGTGCTTCCTCCATCAACCAGAATTGATAGTGGTGTCCGTTTGAAACTCCCTTGCAGCTTGATGGTGTTGTAAGTCATTTTCCCTGTTAACGCATGTATCTCCATTTCTATACCCTTGGTTGATTGTGCTCCCTTGTACTCGATCATCTCCCCTTCCACCAGATCATCAGGACTGTCGTCTATTGCCACCAGCAGATGGATTTCCTTCTGCTTACATTGGTGTCCTGGACCAAACTTCTCCCCGCACCTAAAGCAAAGATGGTGCTCCCTCCTGTACTGCAGCTCTGCGGGTGTGATTTTTCTGAAGCTTTGAGGATTCTGTTTCTTGACAGCATTGGCAATAACAGGCTTGGTATGAGGCGCGGTATATTGAGCAGCAGTCTGTGTAGTATTCCCTGCGAAACCAGATTTTTGGGGAGGTTTGTGCTTCTTGTGGTAAGCTTCAAAGGCATTCTCTTGCAATCTGGCCAGCTCGAATGCTTTGGATAGAGTCTTAGGGTCGTGAGTCTTCACCATTGACCGTAACTCATCTGGTAGTCCACTCAAAAAACATGAAATGTAATAATTTTCTGGGAGGAGAGGTGCTCGACTCATTACCTCAGAGAGTAGCTCCTCAAATTTTTCCTGGTAGGCTAAGACTGTGGTGGAAAGCTGCAATTTATTGAATTCCTCCACTGGATCCATTTGTCCCAATGCTCCAAAACGCTTGCACAATTCTCCCGAAAACTCCATCCAATCCACCTTGTTACCTCTAGTAGATTTGAATCCTTGATACCACACCTCTGCTTTCCCTTCTAAATGGAATTCCGTTAGCTCCATCCACTGCTCCAAAGGAATGTGTAGAAGCTGGAAATACCTCCGAAGTTTCCTGATCCATTCCCGGGGATTGTCTCCCCTGAACGCTGGAATTTCTAATTTAGGTGTGCTAGCATGGAAGGTGCTCCTGACAGTTTTCTCTCCTTGCTCTCGAGTCCCCATGTCAGAGTTCCTGGAGTGACTTCCCTCTGGAGAGCTCAATAATCCCTTCTCAGAATTCCCTCGGTTCACACTGGAAAGCTGCTGAGAAATGGCCACCATGAACGCATCTAATTTATTGCTCAGCTCCCCGCTTACTGCATCCAACCTATCTTCCATAATTTGTTTGTCTGCTGCTAGGGATTCCAGAATTCCTTGGAGTCTGCTATCTTGCCTGCGTAGTTGTTCTTCCATAGTTTTCATTCGAGTTCCATCTGCCATTGGATTATAGTGATTTCAGCTTCCTAGTCCAAGGACCGGAAGCTCTGATACCACTTGTAATGGTACCACTGATTATAATCAGAGTAGCTAAGGGGGTAGATGAAAAAGAAAGAGAACAGAGGAAATAGGGAAGGAAAGATACGTGAGAGGGAAGGGATAATGAAGG
Organism: Coffea arabica; assembly: GCF_036785885.1. Taxonomy (NCBI): domain Eukaryota; kingdom Viridiplantae; phylum Streptophyta; class Magnoliopsida; order Gentianales; family Rubiaceae; genus Coffea; species Coffea arabica. Next base: position 20,269,192 of record NC_092321.1, read on the forward strand.
AAAGAAGGAACTGAATTTGTTGTATCTCATTGCATAACCTTTCCGTCCCCTTTTAGGCTTATTTATACAAGATTCTTCCTCTAGATCCTTCTGTGTTCTAACCGCCCCCTTAACAGAATGAGCGTACATGCATGCATGCCTTTTTGATGAGTAACAGAGTAACTAACTTTTGAATTACTAACTAACTTCCTAAAATAGAAAACGCAGCAGATACATTTCTGCTAAAGGTATTTAAAATATCTAGGGTCATTACAGAGACAAGTTTCATTTTTCTTCCCCCTTTTTGGAATTTTTCTTTTCTTTTGCATGTCAAAGATTTCAGTTTTGTAAGAACAGCCGAAGAACCAATAAAATAAGAAAACTGATTCAACATTCTAAAACAAAGTTAAACTAATGGCATCATCTCTGGCCTTCCAGTCCCCAACAAGGCACCAAGATCAGCCAGAGATGGCACCATTGTTGTTAAAGATCCTAGTGAATCCTAAATAGATGAGGTTGAATCATGAAAAGAAATAGTTAGTCATCCTCCTTCCTCGTGCTAATCATACCATCAGCGTACCACTTGGAGAAGCCCTTCTCCAGGGCCTCACGCATCCAGCCATGCCGACAGCGCTGAATAGCCTCAGGAATAGTCAGCCAACTCCGTTGTCGAACACTCTGTTCTGGCCATGATTCAAGCTCCTCCGTTACAAGTAAGGGGAACATGGTAGCTTTACACAAACCTTCCGGACTAAACTCATCTTGCAGTGTTTTGCTCTTAAACTTGTACTCACCTATGGATTGCTGAAATAAACAATACATGGACTTATATACAACTTGAGAAAAATCTTTTCTCCAACATCACTACAAATCAAGAAGCACTTTGGACACACCCACAAAACAAAGTTCCCCATACTTTATTTTCATTACATTATGCTACTCAAATCCAACACCAGTCAAGTGTAATTTAGCCTTTAGAATGTTTTCTGATATTAACAGTGTGAAGATGATGAGATTCAGTTTATGAATCCCAACAAAAAAATCCAACATAAAAGACTCCTTATATATGCTTGAAAACAAAGCGCAAAAGATTTCATCACAGGTCACATTTTTCCAGTTTGTGCATGAGAGAGAGAGAGAGAGAGAGAGAATGTGTGTGTGTTTAAAACCAGCTTCAATATGAATCTCCAAGGAACAAGATTGACACTGAACAACCAGGACTGGCAATCACTTCATCAAAGAAGTCTTAATAGGGAACCAAATATAATCACTTTATCAATATTGAGGACCAGCAAAAACCAATGAGAAGATTTGAAGAACTAAACTCTTTTCTGAGTTAAATCCCATAATAAAAATTCACTACAACTTGAATGCATACCTAAATTAGCCAACTTTATCACAAATTTATTTTCTTCACATCAATTAGCTCATATGTAAATTTCCTGGACATTGAAAAATATTCTCCCCCACATCTTTGATTTGTGATATCTTGGAGGACGTGCAAAAACAATATTTGAGTAATGACTAAATACAGGAACTTTTAACAATTATTTTTTCCTCAAACAAATCACAACTTTCCACATGGATAAACACAATCTATATGCAAAAGTAATGATCAAAAGTTTAAACCAGTTTATGATATCTAGGGCTGCAAATAAATCAATCCGGCTCAGTCAATGGCTCAACTGGAAGGATATTTTTATCTGTTTTTAGATATGCTACAATCATCATTTATTTATTTATGAACTCTATTAAGCTCAAACTCAAATTCTACTTTAGCAGCCCAATCAAGTTTGAGCCTGATATATTTAAGTCAAGCTCAGCTTGATCAAACTCCCTCATTTGCTGCTGCGAGGTAGACATTGAAGAGATGGAGCATGACTAAAATTTCATGAATATCTGAAGGCACAGCTATAGCACGGGAAGTAAGCATACTTCACGATCTAATGGCAACTAAATCTAATAGATAATCTTAAGAATTGACATATTTCTAGATCCTTTTCAATATGGGGGAGAATGAAGAATGAAGATAACATAGGCAAGATTTCCCAAGAAGCAGCCATATATAGAATTTTATATAGTATGAGTTGTGTTCATAAAATTGAGGTCAGAAAGAATCTGCTTGTTAAACTATCAAACTCAATTTCATCAACAACTTGATATTCAATCACAGAAACATGGATTTACCAACTAATCTTCAGAACAGAATTTCATGAGCCCAAATAGGGGATGTTGTCGAATAAGATTCTCCAATATCTTGTCTAGAATCTCACTATTCAAATTGACAGTGTTTCCATGAGCTACTATACTTTTGCAAATGTTCACCACCGCTTCCAACATTTCTCACCTCATTTTGGATAGTGGAAAGAGATAAGAATGAAAACTAATTTTAGAAGCATTATTAGAGATGGGAACAAACACTGATTTTAGATGCATTTTTAATTCTTTGGTATCAAGTTATATTTTCGGTAGTTAGTACCTCTTTAGTAACCTACACAACATATAAAGCTGCAGCTGTAGTATGTGGTGCTGATTTTGTCATCTTTTAAACTTCCTTTTCCAGCCTTACAGTTTAGAATAAATTGGTCCTAACATATTCGCCCCTGTGCGGGGGGGAAGGGGGGTGGTGCCCTCAAGCCGAATACCAACTTTATCTAAATAGACATCCACTTCTCCATGTCTACCAACTGTATCTGAAACACTTACAATTGCATACTATTCAAACTATCATCCTATTCATAACCTCCCTCTATTTAACTTCTCCACAATTTACTCACATCCACTGTTTTTCTACATCATGATCACCTCATACAAATAATATGAGGATTACCACTTAAGTGTGTAATTATCACACCAGGCTATTTTTAGGACTAACAGCAGTGCGATTCATGCATATTTCTCATATTATTTCTACTTGAAAGATGGATAAAAGAAGCAATCAGAAAACATAAAAGATACAGAAATGTCTTACATTCTTTGAAGGAGTTTGTAATCAGCAGATATAGGTTTGGTTATCCCTGGATTTTCTAACCAGAAAAAGCACGAGAGTAATGGTAAACAAAAAAGAAAGGCATACACCAAGTGAAGCCACAAAAGTCTTGATGGGTAGATCAAATTCATACAGCCCATAGATACAACATAAACAAGTTAGAAATTCCTCATATTCTTTTTACTTAAAAGACGCAAATAAAAGAGGGCAATCAGAAAACAGAAAGGACACAAAAATGTCTTTAAGTTCTTTCAAGGAGTTTGGATTCAGCAGATATAATTTTGGTTAGCCCCTGGAATTTTCTTCCCAGAAAGAGCACAAGAGTAATAAACAATAATGAATCGAGAAGCACTAAAGGACTTTAAAGAAGTCAATTCCAAGCTTAGAACAATCAACTACAGTTTGTCATCTGCAACATTACTGTGAACAGTACATTATATGCAACAAAGAAGGTTGTCCCAGAAAGGTAAACAATAATGTGATGTAGGACACAATCATCGATTTGCAAACATGTCCCACCAAAGTTCAGAGAAAATACAATATTCCCACCATTCAAATCAACTGTACATGTATAAATTTTACAGAGTGTAAAGCCATAGAATACTATGAGTCTCCAAGGCAAGGGATATAATTAGAAAAAATTCCTGGTCTAACAACACAAACGACAGCGAAACTCAAAACTAAAAGAACAAAAAAGGGAGGAGGGTAAGTCTATGGATACTTAACACTGCATGTGCTTTTATGTGATTAATGGTTTTAGCATGATTTTGCAGTCCCATTATCTACTTTTAAACTGTATAGAAAGGTTATGAGGCCCTTCTCCAAAACAAGGAACAATTAGCTACCACATTTGCAAAAAAAAAAAAATGCCTCATTCACATAGCACAGAAAAAGAAGAACATATATTACAAGAATATGCTCTAGAATCTTACTAACAAATCCCCACGAACTCCAGCTTCTTCTACAGCCTCACGCACTGCTGCCTCCTCAACTGTTTCATCTTTTTCCCACCCACCCTATATCCATGACAAACACATTATTACAAGTATGGATGTAGTTAAAAATGTATAGGAATAAAATTCTATAACGTATAATAACTTAAAGAAGTAGACATCAACACTGTCAAGCACACAACATCTGCATTCTTTTTCTTGTTAATAGAAGCCATAGCCTATAGAGAGTTAAAAGAAAATAAGTGTCAAATTTAAATCATAGTCCTTGGCATATTGTTTAGTGAGCTGTATGTGTCTGATGATCCAAGCAAAAGGCAATCTCTTAGATATGAAATCTGGCCGCTCTTTTTGTCAGCTTGTTATGTGCTAAAAAACTCAAAATAGCACTTTAAAATGCATTGACTTTGCAAGTTTCAGTTCTCTTTTTTTATACTATCCACTTCTAAGATTCTCCTATCACTTGTACAAAATCGGTGCTGAGTGGCCACAGCTGTGGGGGGAAATGGAGCTGGTGGGAATGTGAGCTTTACTTTGTTGAGTGGGGGATCATCCCCGCCTAAGCATCACTAAAGTTTTAAACAACATTTTTGACACTGAATACTTTTCATTAATTCACTGAATTTTCTAATAGCTCTTCCCACTATGATGAATTTTTCTATGGATTTCTAAATTCTAACTATATTTGGTACTAATAAAGTTGACTCAAACTCAATAGAATTAAGTCTCTTAATGTTAATATAGGTATGTGGGGGCAATTAATAGTAATGATTGCAAAGGCATATTCAAGATAAAACCAGACTAGTACCATAAGAAAATACTCGTCTTTACATATCTCTTAAATCATTTGATGAAAGTTTCACCACTTTGACCCTAAAAGTTCAAATCCATTACAACTTATGACTTAACTGTTTACATGACTTGAAATATTTACATAAGGGCATCTAAAATTCAAGCAGTGTATAGCTTGATAAAGATCCGTAATTGGAACAGCTCAGAAATATATCCTGTGAACAGAACTAACTAAAAGCCAGACTCAGCCATTTCGGTGCAACTTACAGAGACTATACTTGAACAGCTCAGCAGTATATCTTGTGAAGAGAACTAACTAAAAGCCAGACTCACAGCCATTTTTGTGCAACTTACAGACACCATAAACTGTGGTTCATAACCACAGACAAAGTGAAAGATTTTCACCACTTACAGAAATATCTTTTGAGAAACCCAAGTTCCAACACTTGAACATGCAATCCTGCTAATAGCAGGCATTGACAATTTTTTCACCACATCAATTCTGAGTGGCACAGTTAAATCAGTTTTTGGGATCCTAGCAACATCATTGTGAACTCATTTTAACTCCGTGAAACTGATTTATACTAAAGAATAATACTCAACTAAAGTACCCAAACCTCCATTCCTGATAACCTTGTTTCAATATCATTACATTTCATACTGCCATGTCTTTTACACTGAACTGGCTACAAATTGTTTCATCGGTAGATGCCATTTATGTGTATAAATCACCCATGTCATAATGATGCTCACACTTTAAATGAAAGAATTAGAAACTGTCATGGTTCAAATAAGAATTAACAAATCAAAAACAGTAAAACTTCTACATAATATACAAGACAGCATCCAGGTAGGCTGCAATTGAAAGAAGATTCAAATTTATAGCTTCAGCATTCAAAATTCTCACCTTTGGGAATAGGAGACCTGGTCCACTAGCTGAATTGATCATTAAAACTTCAAGAATTCTCTCTGGTGTATCATCGCCATTTTCTCCTGAGTCTCTATACTTGAAAGGAATACACCTGGAAAAACAGCAGGCAATAATTTCTACTGATTAGATCAACCAAGTTATACAAAGAGGATGACACATATTGTCATCATTTTTCAATTCCTCCTGGAGAAGGAAAAGATTAGGAAAACAAAAATCCTTATAGAAGTTGAAATAATTAGTCTAACATGCAACTATTCTAGAATAATAAGCAGAAAAGAAATGTCAACAATACTTGCATATGGCAACAATTGTAACAAAAGAATACTTTAGTTGCAAACCTACATCAAATACTATGCCACCAGACAACAATGTATCAGCAAAGAAAAAGACAAGGAAAAGAATAAATATGCCCATTGCAATACAACCACAATCATGGAATGCAAAATAGGCATATATGCTTAAAGCTACAGGAGTCACTAATAGAACAGAGAAGTGGAAACAATAAGTTGCAGCTCTGTTGATATCAATTCCAAAGAGATACTCATTTTGGCTAGCATGTAACCCAAAGTCCACCCGATTTTCATGCATCAAAAGTTATGTTTGATGTAATTTATGAGATTCTACCTTTAGCATCCACCAATACTTTATTAGTCATCTGTCACCATTTTAGCACTTCTTACAGTTGTATGGCATTAGGTTTTGCTGTTGCATACAACATGTAGCATATAATTGGTTATCATTCATTAGAAAACATCACAAAAGAAAAAGAGTTAGTGAGGAGACTAGGATGCTCTGGAAATGTAGCATCGTTTGAAAACTTCAACCATTTTACTTCACCACATCGCATCATTGAGGTAGATAAGAACAACAAGCTGGTTAGCTATATCTTCTCTACCATCCCCTTTACATGAAATAATAACGGATAGCTACTGCCAATAATTACATCCGCAAAAGGTTTGGATAATTGCGCCTTCAATAATTCTTAAGGTCAAATCTCTGATCTGCTTTCAATAATCCTCAATACACAAATAAGGTCAAATCTCTAATGTGCCTTCAATAATCCTCAATGCACGAAATAAACCTCTAGGTTTCAAACCCGGAATGGACAAAAACAGAACACTGTTCTTTCAATAGTCCGCATTCCTCAATGCACAAACCAAACCCTTACCAAAGAACCCAATTGTTGAAAAGCCAAATGCATGGCAACTAAGACAAGAATTTTCCTAAATTCAGTCCAATAATTTTTGTCAGAAAACAAGGGGCAATAAGACCATAGCAATTCCCCTCATTCATCAATTTTGACAAACTAAACGCAACCCATTTCAAAAATTACACATGCAATGACGAATCCAATGTAAACAGCATCAAAAAATAATGAAGAAATTGAAAATTACCCGGCTATGAGGCGATAACCATCCTCATACCGCTGCTGATGCCGACCAGTCCGAGCCACCAATTCTGACATTTATTACTTATATAAAATAAATCTATGAAAAAAAAAAGAATCTGAATATATTCCTATGTCCGAATATCACAAGAACATTTCTTTGTCAATGTCATTCATATTGCGTTTCATTAGCTTCTCCTTTCCTAACATACAAAAAGGACCTCCTTCAAGGATTAAATTGTCAGGAGAAATTTCAAGTCTCAAGTCCTAACAATTAATGATGGTTCTGGGTTTGCATTATTCTTCTCATTGTTGTTGAAACTCAACCTCTTCTTCCAAAGTTGTGAAGATTGCATCTTAGCTGTTTGTTGTTTTGTTTGTGAGGAGAGAGAGTTTTAGAGGCAGCGCGTAGATCGGAGCATTGGGGGGTGGCGAGGTGTTTTGGCTTTTTTTTTTTTTCTCCTTTGCCTTTTGATAATCACAACAGGTCGGTTACGGTTGCAACCTCTATTTAAATGTTCATCCATTTTCTACCTTATGATAATTGAGATTTACCAATATATTAGTTTTATTCTACCTTAAATTGGTTTTATATTATTCTAGAATCTGTTTTGTCAAAATGCGCATATGACTTTAGGATTCTAAGTTATTGGACTATGTGCATTTATTGCAGTAGTATTTAATATTTAATATTATTATTTTTGTACGTCATGATTTATAATATATCTGAAAACTATCTTTTATCACGCTGTATACATATCGCATTTAATAGATTGATTTAATTTGATACAAAATGTAAATAAACCATATATGTGCATTAAAATGGAAAGCTTCTTATGTCTCAATAATGAGAGCACTTTTTGCTATTTTTATAATCTAGGGGATTTTAATTAAATCAAGTACATTGAGTAAGATATAAAGGCTTCTTATTTCACAATAATGATAAGGTGCTTTTTATCTAATTCATGTTCGACTAGATTTCACTTCGGGAAAAAAAATGTTCTACACTAATAGATTTTTGCTTCGTAGCCCTGCACGAGATTTTGTAGCACGGGTATTATATTGAAGGAACAATTTTAGATACTAATATATTACTTCTTTATTTTTTAATAAGATTATTATTACAAGGAACACACAACGGTGAGAGCAATATAAACAAAAGCTTTCCCTCACCTCCTACTGAAGTGAGGTGTAAAGGAAATCATTTAGATGCCTCTAGCAAATGGTTTGAATTTGATTCTAAAGGCACCTATTTTGCTAAGTAGTAGTATTAATTTTTCACTTATAGAATGGCTTTACTGAATACACTCATGTTATACCTAATTATATGATTGTTGTACTTTTTGATGATGGTAAAGTATTGTCACCTAATTATTTGATTGTTGCACCTTTTGATGATGGTATAGTATTGTCAAATCTTGAACATGGGCTCCGTTTGGATTAACTGTTTTTTGACTTGTTTCTGAAAAATTTTACTGTAGCAGAGTTTTTAGAGTATATTTTGAAATATTTAAAAGTAATAAAGTTTTTAAAATATTTTTTAAACATTAAAAAAAATTAGACTACTTTTAGAGTACTTTTTAAAAATTTTTTAGTATTTGAAAAATTAGTTTTTGAAAAAATGAAGGATAGTATTGTCAAATCCAAACACGGGGTATAGTTTTTTTTTTTTTTTTGAACGATAGGGAAAGTTTATTTGTTTTCGTATCTTCACTAAGGGATAGATTGACCTAGTAGTTAGAGAGCAATTTCAGTTGCCTATGAAACTAGGAACAATACATCCATAATTAGTTTGTGTCACTAGAGTTAAACGATATATTGTACAAAGGTGTGTGTTTATAAGGCTAGTGCTTATAATATCCATTCATCAACAGGTCCTAGTCAATCATTTTGCTAGTTAGGATCAATAAGCGAAAGTGATAAAAAGAAATATAAGATAGTGTTTGTTTGCCGGGAAAATGGAAGGAATGTTAACGAAATAACTTCCTCGCAAGTTTTGAACATTCATTTGTCAGGAAACTTAACGGGATCTATCACATAAAATTTTCTCGTAACTGCTCTTTTTTTTTTCTGTAAAAATTTTCTTGCTGAAATTGATAGGAAATGAGTCACGGGAAAGTTTCAACTACTCAGATTTCTTTTTCAACTCCTTTCTTTCTAAACTATTTCCTCCATTCTAAATTTCAACATAAATTAAAATATTTTAGAATTTGCAATTCAAACAACCAGCTTGTTAGTTAGATATTTTATTCTTATTTTAACAATTAATGAATTAGTAATTTGTTGAATTTATATGATATTAGAATTTTTTTTCTTTTACATTTTATGCTCTTTTTTATCTCTATATATTTTTGAAATAACGTACTCACACACACGCACGTATATTTTGTTAAAGAATGTGATTAATTTTCAAGTAAACAACTCTTCTAATATGCAAAATGTTATAATTATTACATGTTTTTACGTATATTAAATACCAAAAATGAAGATGTTCAATATTGAATATTTGCTTTAACAAACGCACCAGCAAATTTTTTCGTGACTTTCTGGGTAAACAAACACAAGAATTTGTATTTTCTTACATCATTTTCTTGTTAACCAAACATATGTGGAAAAGTTAGTTTCATTTTCTTTTATCTCACTTCACTTTTCTCAAGACACACTTTCTTACACAATTTCCTATAAAACAAATAGAGGTGATCTTTCTTTTCACTTTTCAAGCAACATTTCTTTTTTTTTCTTTTTTTTTGTGATCTCAAAACTAACTTTCCTATTTACTCTTAGGCGCTACGCCAAGACAGTGTTTGGTTGCAAGGAAAGTAGAGGGAAAATAGGATTTTTTTTTTTTTTGTCATTTGTTTGATAGGAAAGGCATGGGGTCCACAAGGAAAATTTTTTTCATAACTATCTATTTTTCTTGCAAAATTCATAAGAAACTATGTTATGAAAAATTTTGGTAGTTATTTTGTTGCAGATGGAGTTTGTATCCTACAATATCTCCTCTAGCATATTATTTCATACAATTTGTTGAGGCTATCAATTCTAAAATATCTTAGCATTTCAATTATCTATATGTTGGTGCTAAATGCACATGCGAAGTGTGAGTAATTTAGAAATACTTTTTTTGCGAATTAATTTTACTTAAAATTTTATTACTAAAGCAAATTGTGATATTTTAACCTTTTTTATCGAATAATGGTTATTTTAATTTGGTAGTTACGATACTTATATGCAGTTATTTTGTCAAGACGTGTGTAGATAAGTATGGTTAAAACTAGTCAGCAATTCATGTTTAGATAGTAAATTGATAAGTAATTTTATTAGAGTGAAGTTAGAAGTATATAAAATGACAAAAAGTGCTTAACCCAAACTCCCACCACTCCTTTTATGTATAGTATATAGTAGAAACTCTTCGTTCATATATAGGCCTTGTTCTCATTTGCTTTAGGTTTTGCAACATTTGATTATGGAAAACGATTATATAAAATAATCAGAATCAACAAAAGCTAGTATTTGGTTGATTATGGATTTTAGTTTCTTGGGTTATTAAAAGAGTAAATCTTTCTTACACTGACGGTGTATACACTATCATCGTTGGGTTCATGACATATGTGTAAAAGTTGAATTTTAAATTCAAATTTTGCATAATTGTCATTCATCCAACGCTGATAGTGTATACACTGTCAGTGCACGAAAGATTAATCCTTATTAAAAACACTACAATCTGAATATAGAAGCAAATGAGAATATAAAAAAAAACTAATTATTTAAAATCAGAATCTATAATCACATAGAATAATTAATTGAGAACAAATCTATAGTATATATGTCAAATAACTAGGACATCTAAGCACTATCAGATTATCTTTTAAATAAATGCATTACTAATTGCTTTCTAACATTCCAATCATCTATATAAATCAAACAAGCATAATGTTTGAGCAGATATCAGATGACCTTTAAAAAACACTATGAAATCAAATATTTTCATATTTTACCCTTAAAAAACACTATCAGATCAAATATTTACTTTTTATTCTCTTTTGTGGCAATATATTAATTAACAAATTTAAGTAAGTTAAACCTATTTATCTCCATTATTAAATATATTTATGTTTTCAACATGTAACTTTTTTTGGAAATATGTAACTTATTTATAAAGTAACAATTCTAACCAATTTTCTCACGATTTTCTTGCAAAACAGACACATCAATTTTTTTTTCTGACATCATTTTCTTGTTAACTGAACATACTATAGACACCAAAATTTTACCAGGAAAAAAAATGTTTACCATTTTTATTTGTATTTTAGATATTTTATATTACTTTATTTTATTTTCTTCATTTTTATTACTATTTAGTTGTTTTTGTTGTAAATCTTACTTTAGTTTATTTTGTTCATTTTCTTAACAAAATCATCTTTTTCCAATTCATTTTAGAAATATTAGGCAGAAAAGAAAATTAGAAAAACAAGACAAGAAAAGAAATAAAAATTACAGATTTTTTGAAAAAAAGAAAAAGGAAAGAAAAGACAAAGCAAAAAAAAGAAAAAAGAAAAAAAAATCAACAAAATCAAATCAAATCAAAAGAAGAAAATAAATCAAAAAAGGAGTGCACGTGCACCCGCACGCGCACGCGCGCTGGTTTCTTCTTCAAAGAAGAAGCAAAAACAGTATAAGATTTTGCAGCGGCAATTTGGATCCCATTTCCACCCATTTTCTTGCATTTTTTTTTCCCTTTAAGCCTATTTCAGTACAATGCCAACTCATCTTAGCTGGAAACATCAGGAAAATTTCAGAATTAAGAGCCGTCTAATGGCTCAAAGTTTGACAAGAAAGTGCAGCAAATCTGCACCATTAATCTTAGGTTTTGAAGGGGTGTTTTGTGTCTATAAAAGGCTCATAAACGAAAGAGGAGAGAAGAGGGGCGGCGGAGAGGAGAAGAGATAAAGGTGGCAGAGAGAAAAGAGAGAGAAAAGGGAAGCAGAAAAATGGAGGGAAAAACGAAAAGGGAAAATGCAGAAAAAATTCTTGACAAAAACTTGAGCCAGGGTTGTTGGAACAGTCACGTTCCCCACCAGATTCCAATCTCTCAAGGGCCTTTTGTGATAAGATCTTGTTTTCTGGAAAAACTACGTTAGTTGGGGAGGAAGTTTCATGCTATAAATTTTTGGAAAAAAACATTGCAATGCCCTCAAATCGAGACCTCAACCTGCTACTTTCACCATACTTGAGAAACTGCGGAAGGAAATTTTCACTTCGTGACCAACACTCTGTTGTCAAAGTGGCAAATAACAACGTTAGCAATTGTAATTTAGATTCCTTGAGTCGTGCTAAATAGCACTGTCCTAAGAAACTATTTCAGGGTATTGAAATGTTTCCCCAGGATTAAACAAGCCTTCCTCTTGTCGTCTGGCAAGAAGAATTAGAACCAGCAAATCTTTTAAAACCAGCAGTAAAAGAAGAAAAGAAAAAGAATAAAGAGATGAGATGGGGTGGAGAAATATTGGAAGTCTAGTGTTCCGTCTGTCACAATGGCCTTGGTAGTGCTTGGTATTTATAGGCTTGAGAAGTGTACGTCAGATGCAGGAAAATTTTAAAACGTGCTTGGGTTTGAAGATAAGATATGATTTTCCACTAACAAAGGAATCTGCTGGAGTCTTGCAAAAAATTAGGAAACATGGAAAAAGTTGATAGCTACAGAGAAGACTCTCGTCTTCTGATGTTGCTAACAGCTAATAGGATATCTATTGGCTTTATCCCTTGAAGCTTGCAACGGAAATAAGAAAACTCATGAAACCAATCAGGAGATAACTTTTGAAAGAGTCAAACTTCTAACCAACCAATAATTCGTTTGATGAAAATCTGATTCACTTTACTATGCACATAGAACAAAGAAAACATGGAAAAAATCTTTTGAAATATTATTTACAACAATCTCCCACCTATTTCAAAAGATTTTTGGATAAGAAATAAGAAAAGAATCTGCTGGATTTGTTTTGGATTTAATGCAATTAGTTTGGTGTCTTTTAGACTATGAACCAAACTTAGATTAATAAGACATGATTTACTTATTTGTTGGTGAAATGTGAATTTCTATGAACCAACAATTCTTGTTATATAACAGCGGTCTTATCAATCACATTGTACCCCATAATTTGCTGTTCATTGCGGTTTTGCGCCTTTAGGCCATGCGCCTGCCTGGGTTTTCATGAGAGCTCTAAAGATTTGGCCAAAAAATCTTATAGGAGCGGCCCCAATCCACTCTCATATAGGTGAATTTATCAAGTATATACTGCTATAGATACACCTTCCTAAAGGGATATAAATTCATGAAGAGTTTTAAACTCAACCTCACAACTACTAGCAGTCAAAGCACTTATCTCAGTAGGGAATATAATTTTTAGTGCTTCACAGTCAATATTGACTTGTTGTTACCCATATGAACCTACTTCATGAGATCACCAATCACATAGGTTGGGTTACCATCTCTATTGACAATCGTTGGCTTAAGTCCCATTTCTTTTGTAGTTTGAAGAATCAATTTTCTTCCTACAGGTTTAGTCAGAGGATTGGCCAAATTCAACTCTGACTTCACATAATCAATGGAAATAATTCCATCTCTAAGCAGCTGCTTTACGACATCATGTCTCAATCTCATGTGTCAACTTTTACAATTATACGATTTATTTTTAGCAATAGCAATAGCCGCTTGACAATCACAGTGTATAGGCACGGGAGGGGACATATCCTTAATTGGTGGAATATTGGTTAAGAAATTTCTTAACCAATTTGCCTCAGAACCAATCAACTCCAGAGCTATGAACTCCGATTCCATAGTTGACCGAGCAATAATTGTCTATCTAGCTGACTTCCATGCTACTGCACCACCACCAAGGGTGAACACATATCCACTAGTGGATTTTGTATCATTTGAATCAGAGATCCAATTAGCATCACTGTAACCTTCTAATACAGTGGAAAATCCACTATACAGGATACCAGAATTCATGGTACCTCTCAAATATTTCATTAGTCTGACTAATGCAAACCAATGCTCACGATTGGGATTGTGAGTATATCTACTCAGTTTACATACAACATAAGCTATATCCGGTCTAGTGAAATTCATCAGATGCATCAGACTCCCAATAATCTGAGCATATTTAGACTGAGCAATTGAGTCACCATTATTTTTCTTTAATTGAGTGTTAGCGTCATAAGGAGTACTCACAGGTGTCACATCATAATTTTCAAACTTCCTAAGAAGTCTCTCTGTATAATGTTCTTGTAACAACATTATATCATCACCTCTGCTTATGATTTTAACACCTAATATCATTTTGGCTTCACCCAGACTTTCATATCAAAATTAGAAGACAAAAAAATTTAGTACTATTTACAATACTTATACTGGTACCAAATATAAGCATGTCATCTACATACAAACTGATTAGCACATATTGATCATTCATAACTTTGACATATAAACATTTATCCACTTCTACAGATGAGAATCCATCTTTCATCAATACTTGATCAAATTTCTCATGCCACTGTTTAGGAGTTTGTTTTAGGCCGTAAAGAGATTTAATTAGTTTACAAACCTTATTTTCTTGTTCAGATACAATACATCCCTCAGGTTGAAACATATAAATTTCTTTTTCTAAATCACCATTTAAAAAGACTGTTTTGACATCCATTTGATGAATAATAAGTTTATAGATAGAAGCTAAAGCAAATAAAACTCGAATAGACGCAATTCTTGTTACTGGTGCAAATGTATCAAAATAGTCAATATTTTATTTTTGAGAAAATCCTTTTGCTACTAAACGAGCTTTGTACTTTTCTATAGAGCCATCAGAGTTATATTTTCTTTTAAAAATCCATTTGCAACCAATAGGTTTTGCACCAGGAGGTAAGTCCACCAAAATCCAAGTTTTATTTGACAAGATAAAATCAATTTCAGATTTAATTGTTTCTTTCCAAAATTTACAATCAGGGGAAGAAATAGCATCGGAATATGTTAAAGGATCATTATCAACAAGAAAAGTTTGAAAATCATTTCCATAAGAAAATTCTTTTATTGGCCTTTTGCTCCTTCTTAATTCCTCATTCGGAATTATTTCTCTATTTATTTCAACAGGTGCATGAGAAATTTTACTAGACAATGGAAAAATATGTTCAAAGAATTCAGCATTCTTTGTCTCAATAATTGTATTACAATCAAGCACATCACTTTTTAAAACAAGAAATCTATATGCAGCACTATGTTCAGCATATCCAATAAACATACAATCAGAAGTTTTAGAACCTAATTTTCTTTTCTTAGGTTCAGGCAACAATACTTTAGCAAGACATCCCTATACTTTTAAATATTTCAAATTTGGTTTATAACTTTTTCATAACTCATAAGGAGTTTTACCGGTTTTCTTATGAGGTATCCTATTTTGTAAGTGACATGCAGATAAAATAGCTTCTCCCCATAAATTATCAGGAGCATGAGAGCTAACTAACATAGAATTTATCATTTCTTTTAATGTTCTATTTTTCCTTTCAGCTACCCCATTAGATTCTGGTGAGTATGGTGGTGTTATTTCATATATAATGCCTTCACGTTCACAGAAATTATCTAAGGCTAAATATTCACCTCCTCTATCCGATCTAATTCTTTTTATCCTTTTATTAAGTTGATTTTCTACTTTAGTCTTGTAAGATAAAAAAATATTATGAGTATCATCTTTATTTCTAAGTAGATAAAACTTAGTGTATTTAGAGTAATCATCTATAAAGGTAACATAATATTTTTTTTCACCTCTAGTCATAGTTTGTTTTAAGTCACCTAAATCTGTATGAATTAAACTTAACAGTTCAGTTTCCTTTTGGACAGATATACAACTTCTCTTTGTTAATTTTGTTTCTGCACATATCTCACATTTATCCATTTTATCATTAACACCAGAAATCAGGTCACAAGATTGCATTTTCTTTATATAACTCATATTAACATGTCCTAATCTTGCATGCCACAAAGAAATTGAATCAATAATATAAGCAGAAGAAGAAGCATTCTCATTGATCACATTGAAAATGTTAAGTACAAAGAGTCCCTGATTACAATAGTCCTTACCCACAAATACATTATTTTTGGTCATTATAATCTTTCCAGATTCAAATGACACTTTCACTCCAACTTTTCCTAGCAATGCTACGGAAATCAGATTTGCCCGAATGTTGGGCACATGTAGTACATCATTGAGAGCCAAAGTTTTTCCTGAAGTGAGTTTCAAGAATACTTTGTCCTTACCCAGAACATTAGCAGTTCGTGAGTCACCAAGGTAGACTACTTCCTCATTATCCCCTATAGGAGTATAGGAGGAAAATGCTTCTCGATTTGCACATATGTGCCGAGTAGCCCCACAGTCTACCACCCACTCTTTGACATTGGCTGCAATGTTCACTTGAGAGATGACAACAGCAATTATATCATCTCCTTCGGTTAAGTGCACCTTAGGAGGATTACCATTTGCTTTGTCACATTTATTAAGTCTGCATTGGACTGCATAATGTCCTGATTTTTCACAATAAAAGCAATTGCCTTTCTTCTTCTTAAAGTTGGGATTGTTAGGCTTGAAATTAAAATTTTTGGGCTTGTAATTCTGGGATTTATTGGCGTACCTTTTATTATTGCTTTGCACCAGATTGGCTTTGTAAGCAATCTCCTTTGCCTTGGTAGCTCTCAACTCCCTTTTGTTTGAATCCTCAATGAGGATGTGCTTCATGAGCTCATCCATGGTATAATTTTTCTCCTTGTGTTTCAAGTTGTTTTTATAGTCGGCCCATGACTCCGGTAGCTTTTCAATCAGCATGCCTGCAGCGAATTTCTTAGATAGATTGATGTCTTCATTTTTCAAGTCCTCTAGCAGCATTTGATACTCGGTGATTTGAATTTTCATCTCTTTGTCATCAGCCATTTGTCATTGGTTGTATTTTCCTACGACGAATTTTTGCTTGGTTGCATCTTCGGCAGCAAACTTTGTTACCAAGACTTCCCAAATTGCCTTGGCTTTTTTGCTGCTACAGTAGACATCAAATAATTCATTAAAGAGTGTTTGAAGGATAGTGTGTCGACATACCTTATTGGCGTATTGCCATGATTCTTAAGTCTTGGCATCCGCAGTTGCAGAAGGTTGAGATTCAGTGAGCGCATAAGCTACTCCATGGATGTCAAGTAGAGAGTACACACGTTCTTGCCATCTTTTAAAATTTTCATTGGCGAAAATTTCGATTTTGGATACATCTGAAAAGGGCTTGGCGCTAACATTGTCAGATGCCATAGTTTCTTAGATTGTTGTCAAAATGGCAAATAACAACGTTATCAATTGTAATTTAGATTGCTTGAGTCGTGCTAAATAGCACTGTCCTAAGAAACTATTTCAAGGTATTGAAATGTTTCCCCAGGATTAAACAAGCCTTCCTCTTGTCATCTGGCAAGAAGAATTAGAACCAGCAAATCTTTTAAAACCAGCAGTAGAAGAAGCAAAGAAAAAGAATAAAGAGATGAGATGGGGTGGAGAAATATTGGAAGTCTAGTGTTCCGTTTGTCACAATGGCCTTGGCAGTGCTTGGTATTTATAGGCTTGAGAAGTGTACGTCAGATGCAGGGAATTTTAAAACGTGCTTGGGTTTGGAGATAAGATGTGATTTTCCACTAACAAAGGAATCTGCTGGAGTCTTGCAAAAAATTAGAAAACGTGAAAAAAATTGATAGCTATAGAGAAGACTCTCAATCAAGTCTTCTGATGTTGCTAACAGCTAATAGGATATCTATTGGCTTTATCCCTTGAAGCTTGCAACGAAAATAAGAAAACTCATGAAACCAATCAGGAGATAATTTTTGAAAGAGTCAAACTTCTAACCAACCAATAATTCGTTTGATGAAAATCTGATTCACTTTACTATGCACATAGAACAAAGAAAACGTGGAAAAAATCTTTTGAAATATTATTTGCAACACACTCCAGGCGGAAGCTCCTCATTTTCCTCACATCGATTCAATCCCCAACTGCTTGCAGGTAACGAATACCTCTTGAGTTAGCCAATTTAACACTTTTTATGAAATTTTGTTGGACCATTGCATGAGTTTTCTTCGTTATGCATGTGCCTGGTATTTCCTCCTTTTGTGATCTCTGTTGCTTCAAAGATTTGGTTTTTGATAGCTAAATATTTGCTAAAAGAGTTTTAGAGATGGTTAGATGTTAGGCTTTGGTATTATAGCCACACAACTTTCGCTTCTCGGTGGTTCCAGGTCTGGTCCCATTCAAAAGTCAAAGCCATTTGCTTTCTGTTGTTTTCTTCATCCAAATCATCTTTGTTCGGTCTTCCAAAGCTTTGCACCACAGTTTGAGATTATATTAATTAAATGGGTTGAGGTTTTTTCGATCTTAGATTGATGAACTAGTGGGCTTTGCTTGAGTTTTTGCATTAACATACTTGGGTGGAATAAGAAAGAAAGTTGCAGAAGGAAAAGTTGCAGAGAAAGCTAACGAAGAAGATTGCGTGAAACTCTTGAAAATTGCAACTTAACCCCTCTATTGTTGCCAAATTTCACTGTTGCTCGAAAATATGGAACAATTGGTCAATCTTTCCCCTTTAAATTTTAATTTTCTTTGTGATGTTTTAATATGATTTTTGAACAGATTATTTATGAATTTTATGATAAAATTTAAGATTTAATAATTTCGATAGATTTATTATTTTGATTAGGTTTTGGTAAAAAGGGTTAAAGATTTGGGTAATATTTTGTTTGGGTTTAGGGAAGGGAAATTTATCAAATTGGTCCCTAACATTTACTAAAAACACTTTTTTAGTCCCTAGCATATAAAATCAGCCAAAATTATTCCTCACATTTAAATTGTGATCCAATTTGGTCCTAATGCTCGTTTTTGCTCATTTCTCTGGTTAAAAATAGCACGCCTCTCTCACGTGAACATATTTTTAAGGGCAAAACCAGAAAACACATTTCATTACCGGTTAAAAGTAAAAGGATAGGGGACCACCACTCCCTTTTCACCTTTCCCCCTCAAATTACAGTTTCAAAAAACCCTAAATTGCATCCCTTAATTAACAAGCATAACTTGGAAATGTTAGTGATGATGATGACGAAGACAAAGCTGTAGAGTGTGACGGCCTGCGTGCCTGGGGATATGGCATCTCGTCGTAATTTCGGCCTTAATGAACTGGATTTCGTTTTCTCCGAACTCGTCGTCGGCTCCATTCTCAATTTCCTGCTCATGTATCTCCTGGCACGCACCGCCGGGGCTGGGGACGCTGCTTCTTCTGGCCGCCACCCCTCCATCTTCACCGCCTGTCCTCCCACCCACATGTTCGAGCCGGGGGCTTACGGCGTGTTCAGTCGGATGGGGACTTTTGTGTACAAAGGCACCCTCTTTGCAGCCGTGGGATTCGTCGCCGGACTCGTGGGAACTGCTATCTCCAATGACCTGATCAAGATAAGGAAGAAGATGGATCCCAATTTCCAGACCCCCAACAAGCCTCCTCCGATGCCTTTGAACGCTCTCATCTGGGCCGTCCACATGGGTGTCAGCAGCAACTTCAGATACCAAACCCTCAACGGCATCGAGTTTCTGCTTGCCAAGGGCCTTCTCTCTTTTCTTTTCAAAAGTTTTGTCGTCGTTTTGAGGTGCTTAAACAATGTTCTTGGAGGGATGTCTTTTGTCGTACTGGCCAGGTTAACAGGATCACAGGCTGCTGCTGCTGCTGCTCCTCCTTTTCCTCCTTCATTTTCCGCTGCTGCTGAACTGGAACAACAACAACAACAACAACAACTAGTCAATGAGGAGGAGAAGGAGGAGGTGGGTGTCCGGGAAGGTGGTGCTGCAGCTAGAAATGCTTTGCCTGCTGACAAAGTCAAGTAGTCCCCTATCCTTTTACTTTCAACCAGTAATGAAATATGTTTTCCGGTTCTGCCCCTAAAAATATGATTCCGTGAAAGAGGCGTGCTATTTTTAACCGGAAAAATGAGCAAAAACGAGCATTATGACCAAATTGGATCACAATTTAAATGTGAAGGATAATTTTGGCTGATTTTATATGTTATGAACTAAAAAAGTATTTTTGGTAAATGTTAGGGACCAATTTGACAAATTTCCCTTTAGGGAATGGTTGATTTATTTTGATTGGATTTTGACTTGGGTTTTGGTTATTTGTTTTCTGGGTTCGTAGCTTGGGTTTGGGGGTCAAAAGCCCGTAGCTTTGTTTGGGTTGATTTGGTCAAAATGATGGGTTAGCCTGTACTCTTTTCTTTGGGTTTTCTGTTGGGCTGGATGGCTTTTGTTGGGCCTGTACTCTTTTCTTTGGGTTTTTTGTTGGGCCGGATGGCTTCTGTTGGGCCTGATTTGTCAAGAAACCAGAAAATGTTTTTGCATATCATTCCTTGTACTTTTGAGTATTTTATTGTGGCCCTTAGGTCCTTAATTTAATTGCAATTTGGTCCTTAAACTTTATTTTTCTTTAATTTTGATCATTAATCTTTGTAATAATTTTAATTTGACCCTAAAAACTTTCTTAGTTTTTGTAATTAGGCCTCTGACAGTTTTGATTTCTTAAATATAAGTTACTTTTTTTTCTTTAATTGTTGATTGTACGTCATTTGAATGATTTAGTTGTAGATTTCATGATTATTTTCATTTCTTTATAATTAAATTGGTGTCTTGATCATTTTGTTGATTTTAGAGCATAAGCAGGGAACTCCACCCCATTTGATCGCCACTTCAAGGGAAGTAACATCTTTTATTATTTTAAACTATTTTATATGCTCCAATGTGTTTTTTATATGTAATTGCATGTTTTGAGTGCTTTTTTCTTTTAACTAATCATTCTTATTCATTTTTAAGTTTCATTTGTTTTATTTAATTTTAATGATTATTTGAGAGGCATTAAAATGCTAAGCTAACCTATGTAATAGATAGGTTTTAATTTTTGCTAAAAATGTATTTAGTTAAATAAACGTAATAGTCAGATTATTATTTTTAGAATTTTCCCCCTAGATTGAAGTTAGGGCCGGCACCGAATATAATAGTTAGGCTCTTATTTGTGTTTATTTACTTGTGTACTTGCATGCTTGTATGTTTACGTATTTATTCGCTTTCATTAGGGTTTTGCATCTAGAAATTATACTTATGTGTTATGTGTTCTATGTGTTTTATGTGTTTATTTACTTTAATTATGTTTTATATGATTTATTTAGTTCTAATAAATGCATGACGTCACCACACTAGTCCAACGCTAGTTGTGGTCTTTCCCCCCGATTTCTCACTAGTCCAACGCTAGTGAAGACTTGTATAAATGGATTAGTCAAATGCTAGACCCTTTAGGCCGCCCACGCGCTAGAATCACATGTTTGCGTGACATTCATTGCATTTCATGCATATTTTTTATTTTTAGGATATTTTCTCATATTGCATAATATTTCCTCTATATATTATTTCCCTTATCCCTATGTGCGCGAAACATGACATTTAGACTTGCATTTCATTTACGAGAATAGAAATAGACTAGTTCATTTGTTTGATTAGATTAGAAGAGTTATCCTTCAAATATAAGAAATGAACTAGTGTGACTTTTAGCCTTAGCATGCTCTCGTCCCCCTCTTTGAGAAGGAAAAATTGGGTCACGAATTTTAGTCTCTTGTACCTATTCTGTTGCATTCCTCTCCTTTAGGTCACGTATATTTATATATTATAATTCTTCTTTTTCTTCGAATCTCATTTTTGCATATTCGTGACCTCTTCTAGGTATCGTTTTGAGCATCACAATTAATGTGATTCGTACCAATTAAATTTTGAAGAGATATTTCGACCCTCTCGATATTTATTAGATCTAGATTTGCATCCATGTAGTAACATCCAAAATGTGATAAGTTTTATAAGTTAGATTAAGAAAATTTTTGACTAAATCTTGCAGCTAACTTTGGTTAGGTTGAAAGGGTGCCTTAGGTTTGATTCTGTCAAATCTTTTTCTTCCCTTTCTTCAACTGTAACTCCCGAACTCTTTTCTCTTGTTTTTTTAAAGACCTGGAGTTGTCTAAAAAGGGTTTTATCTGTTTTTATTAAAAATACATTTTTAGTTGGTTTGGTACACCTAAACTCGATACCAAGTGGCGACTCCTATTTTTCTTAAAAGCCCTTTTTAGACTATTATTTTGGGGCCAAATCGTCGCACTTTTTAAGTCCCATTTTAGGCCCTTTTTTTCTTTTATTTTTCAAAAACTCATTTTTTTTAATTTGCTCAAAATTAATCAAAATTTTATTTTTCAAAAATTCATTTTTTACACCACATAATTTATTTTTCTAAAATGGGGTGCGACACATACGTGGGAAAGTTAGTTTTCTTTTCCTTTACCACACTTCACTTCATTTTTTCCATTTTCCAATTAGACAAACAGAGCCCAAGGCTATTTCCAGTCATCCTTCTTACTTATCACCGGCTTAATAAACAGTTGTTGTTTCATATTCCTAAATATTATTTAAAACCAAATACTATATCATGCTTATTTTTCTTAATAATCTTACCATTTTTCACATGGACATGTTATAGATGTAGGGAAGTAACGAGTCAAGTTAGGTAAAAGTAGCAATTTGCATCTATATATAAAGGAAATAAGTCAAGGAAATCATACAATTTGAAACTTTATTAATAACCAATATCTTGCAAGAACCAACTATTTTAGAAGCATTCAGCATAAACCTGCTAAATAAATAAAAAGATCAAAATCGTACAACTTCACGATTGTATTTGAAATTTGACATTTCATTAAAAAAAAGTTGAGGTGAATATTGAAAAAGACATAGTATCATGGATAAAAAGGTTCTTTTTATGAAAATCATTGCTTAGTTTTTAATATAGCAAAAATTAAAGGAAAAAAATAAAAAAGTTTAATGTGGGACTTTGAAAATGCAAAGATTTAGGGCTGATTAATAGTTTAGAAAATTGATCTTTTTCTGAAATAAGATATTGGGTCCTAGTTGTACTGCATCGCTTATATACTTTTATAAAGTTAATTCTTTCTAAGTTTTGATGAAAGAATGGAAATCTTTCCTAAACAACTCCAGATCTTTTGAAAACAAGAGAAATGAGCTTGACAGCTAATTATGTGGGAGAAAAATCAAGGTGTTAGTTACAAGCACTCCTTACAGAAAAACTAATTGTGAGGTTTAGTGCAACCTTAAATACATCAAATTTTTGGATGTTAACTAAAATGGAAGCAAATACATAAACAAAATCTTAAGGATCTAAAATATTGAATTGGGAAAAAAAATCCCTACAAGAACTATACACGACCTTGCAACAATCACAAGAATACAAATGGATTCAAATAAAATGAAAATAGAAAAGACTTGTAATTTTAGGTAAGTGAACAAGAAAGATGTGACGACCCCGCTTCTCCCAAGGGCGAACCCTAGAGTATCGGCTGGACGCCTGCCTAGCTCGCGCCAGGACTCAAAATTTTAAAACAATAAAAGCTAGACAAACCAAAAGAGTACGATTTACGATATATACAACCCCAAAAGGTCTATTTACATCCTCAAAAATATCCAGTCAAACCACTATAATACATTACGATAACAACCAGCAGGAAGTAGACCCTAAGGAGGGTCCTCATACAAACCACCAAAACAAAAACAAACATCTTAATTGTCCAACTATTACAAACTAAACCTAACTATACTAGTGAATGTGCCAAGGAGTTCTCCGCGTCGCCCCCTGCTAAGGAAAACAAAGGAAATGTGGTAAACTATATGCTTAGTAAGTAACCAGGGGTAAAATCATAAATTGTACATTTAGATAAACAACTATTTCACAAAAATGTCCAGTCAAGTGCAAAAGTAACAATACAAATGAAGGATACAGGTTGGCTCTAAAGCCAAGTTGTTTGCCATGCGTGACCTCCTGCCGACACTCCGTCGACCACAAATAAGGTCCGTAGAACTCCACTTGTACACCCACCTAATACCTTATCACCCTCACTGGCCAGTCACCTCACAAACTTGCTCGAGCAAACGAAATTGAGCTTGGTTCACAAGCTCGGTTCACAAACTTGGTTCACAACTTGAACCTACAAACTTTGTTCACATTCTCGGTGAACCGGATTCACAAATTTGGTGACCCCAGACTAGGTTGGACTGGTTTCGACCAAACCCTGACCGGCTCGAATAGTCCATCTGGGTCGGAAGATCAACCCCAACTTACAAACGTCACCCCGAGCTACAAGCTCAAGGGGTTCAAACCCAAAAATAATTCATGTATATACATCTCATAAAGAAATATAGGTACAAACTAGGGTTTAGGTCAAGTGTGATAAAGTACACCCTCGCCTAAGTCCTCCTTTTATTCTCATCAAAACACATAAGCAGTTTATACACATAAACGGCCTGAATACTTACTCCAAAAGTACGTATAGCAAAAATGCAAGAATCACGTCACGTATACAGCTAGTAGGCCCTACCGGCACCGTCTAACCCGTCGCCGTCTGAAATAGAAGATTGCATTACAATATATCACAAACGGCTACTAACATGCATAACTCAAGTAAAACGGCAAAATCGACACATGCAAGTGCGGAAACGGCAAAATGGACACACGCGCGCGCGGAAACGTCAAACGGAAACCGCCAGATTTGGTACCTAAAACCGTTTTGATCAAATTTCAGGCTACGGTTATCGGATCGAAGTGCATGAGGTACTGTTGCGAAGCTAAACAGAAGGGCTACAACTTTCATAAAGGCACCTCAAGTCAGATCTCAATGGAACTAGGACAAAAATGTGCAAAACAGTTCCAGCCATTTCATTTCGGGTTATCAAACAGGCCCTGTTTGAAAGTCCATAACTCACGACTCAGAAATTGGAATCAAGAAATTCTAGAGGCGTTAGAAAGCTTATTTATAAGGATATAACTTTTGTGTTTTGACCAAAAGTTGAATCAGTATGGAGCATAGGGAAAAAGAGGTTCAAAGTTCCTGTCAGAACTGTCCAAATCCGAAGGCAGTTCTGACAACCGATCTTGTTTTGGTCATAACGGAAGCTACGGAACTCGGATTCGGATGCACTTTATACCGTTTCGAAGCTAAAATCAAGATCTATATTTCTTATGAAGGGATCTACACCCAGTTCACACGTTATCAAGACAGACAGAACATGGTCAGAAGCAAAATTCAAAAACGTAACACAACCCAGTGTACAAAACAGGTGCAAGTGTTTTGGCTATAACTCGGGCTACACTGAACCGTTTGACCTGAAATTTTAAGTACACAAAGGACTCCAAAAGCTACAACTTTCATGTTTTAGGCAAGCCTTGAATCCGTGTGGAACATACAGAAATAATAGGGCCAAAACCGAAATTCTGGGCTGCCCTGTTTTTCTGATTTGAATGGTTTCGCGCGCTTCGAACGCATGATCCATTTTTTTTTTTTTGTGTTTATCATGCAAGATTTCCAGTCAAATGAACACCAAAAACACACCCTTGAACCATCTCTTATGTAGCCTTCTAACGCTCCAAAATTGCACCAATAAATTCTCTAAAATTAACCAAACACTAACCACACTTTCTAACTTAACTTCACATGTACCTATTAACTTAATCTAACCATTAGTGCATCAAACCCCAACCAAGCTAACCCTAACCAAACTAATACTCCTTTCTTTAGCCTAGGGTTTCTTAACCCAAATCAGTTTTTACCATCCACTCACCAAACAAATAAAACAAATCATCAAACACAACCATTACAATCTTCATAGCACAAAAATTAGAGCTAACTAACTTGTTTAGCATGAAACCCTAATTAGGGCTCCTATGGCCGAATCATCAAGGCCCAAATTTAACCAAATTACTCCATAAAAATAAGTGATAAACACAAGTGAAATCATAATCAATCACAACTAACAACTATTATCATCATTTTCACCATTTCAAGTATCATCAACCACCTTTAATTTTGTATAGAAGCTTTCTTACCTCAAGATGAAGGTTGTATGATGGCTAAGAAACTCAAGCTAGCTCCAAGATGGACTCTTTATGCCTCAAGATGAAAATCTATGGAAGAAATTTGGTTGAACTTAGCAAAATTCCCCTTGGTTTCTTCTTCTCCCTCTCACGGCTCCAACTCTCTCTCTCTCTTCCTCTTGTTTGTTTGTTTTGTTTTGTCATACAATGACTTAGTTGTGTTTCCTATGACTTAATATGTGGTGCAAACCCACTTAGGAGAGATATTTATTAGCCAACCAATCACACAAAAGGACTTTATTTGCTTCTTACCCCTTGTACTTCAATTTAACTTTTGTTCCACTCTTGCCCTTAAACCTTTACTTTTCTATCAATTTACTCCATAAGTTGTAAACTTAATCTAATCCAAACTTACTAATCTTCTTAGTTTCTCTACTAATCACCCTACCAACTTAATCACCTATACTTAAACATACTTTATCTCACATAAAAGCAATTAAACAATAACCTTTTTGTCAAGAGCAAAATTAGGATTTAAACCCAACTTAAAACTTCTAATCAATCTTAACACTAGAGGTTTTACTCATTTAGGGTTTCTAACCTTCTTAAACGTATTTAACCTATATAAAATGGATCAAATCCTATACTTACCCACGCTAAAACGCACACTAGCATAACTAACATTAACCACCACTCGAACTTATGATTAATACAAAAACTAATGTTTCAATCCTAACCCCAACTTAGGGTTTTCGAATTAGTCCCAAAACCTAATGTTACCGCACAAATAATGAATATAACCTGATATCAAACTTAAGAACTGACCGGGGTCTCACAAAAGAGAAAGTGCAACATAACATGAGGGTAAACCCAGGACCAATAATAGTTTTTTTCTTGCAAAGGAATACGTCCATGCCATGGCTTAGAAAAAGCTAAACTCTTCCTTGTTCTCATAGACGAAGGCTAGTTTTCATAATCTATTAAACAAATGAATTATCTAGAATCCCAACTCTTATGTGAGATATGATTCTACATGAAATATATAAAATATGCAAGTGATAAGGATATAAGCAAATAAAAAGAATTACAGTGGCATGCAAATGATAAAAGGATTTAGGAAAAGAATGCATAAAAAAAATGGTTAAACACAATAAAACATTCATGACACTAGTGCAAAGGATCCAATAGACTAGTGTTTGACTAGTCTATTCTAAATGTTATTACTAGCATTAGACTAGTAAGGAATATGAGAGATTTCCATTACGGTGTTAGACTAGTGTGATAGGGTGAAAGTATGAATAACGTGGATAATACATCTCTAGCATAAATCAAAATGTAGGCGAGAAAGCATTCAATATATGATGGAATAAATATAAATAAAATATAATAGCATAAATAAACATATTAGAACCTAAGCATAATCTCTAACATGCTTATTATAAGGAAAGCAAGTAATATGTAAGTAAATAACACGCATAATCCTATCCGTTAAATGAATTTAAAAAACAATCTATATTTCTATAAGAAACTTCTATGGTCACCCATCTATCATAGAAGAGCATCTATAGCTATCTACTAAAATAAAATAAATAAGAAAACTGAATAAAAAGAACATAAATAAAAGTAATAAAAACACATAGCATATAAGGCACGTTAGACCAAATAAACGTATCTCTCATAGTGGTGACTCAAACAAAAGGAGACAGTATTATCTGAAACTAAAAAATATGAATTAACAACATAAAGGTACCCAATTGCATAAACCAACACTATATAATTACATTCATTGTGCAAAAATACACAAGAAAAAGTTCAAAAATGAACTATAAAATATGCTTGAAGAACATGAATAACAAATTCAAGAAAGTGAATAATCTAATTCAAAAATTAACAATTAGCTTGGACCCAATTGTAAAAAATAGAAAGTTTTACAGGCTATAATGCAATTTTATGAAGTTTAAGGACTTAATTATAAATAAAATTAAAGACCAAGTTGACAACTTAAAAACAATAGGGACAGAGTAGCATAAAATTTAAATAATTTTATTTTATTTTGCTTTGATTTTCCAATTTTTTCTTTTAAATGGCTCCTAATAACTTTTCCATCACAACTTACTCAAAAGCCCCTAAAAAAGAAAGGAGTCATTACTTTTAAAAACTCCAAAAAGGCCTGAAAATCACCATAAAGCCCCCTCTTTCTTGAGGTTTTAGTTTGTTCTTGAAAGATCTTTATGGGTTATTTTAGGACTAGAATTCATTTTTTTATGAATTTATGGGAACTTCATTACCCTAAAAGTCCTTTTTAATAAGTAGCAAAGCTAGGATCTTTCAAATATGCTCCACGAATTTATGGAAACCCTCTCATTCTTGCTTTTCTAATTCTACTTGGCTATTGATGTAAGAGGTTTCTACCTCAGTTGAGGGATCAATAGCCAAGCCAGTATTAGCTGAATTTTGTCATTTTTTAAAGAGGAATAACAGTAAAAAAAATCTAAAATTTTATAGCCTATTCTACAATTTTTTAAAATTAAGGGGATGCAAATTGCACCTCTTAAGATAAACGTGGCTCTGCCACTTCTTCATATCATTAATTTCTTTAAACTAAAAATGCTTTTAAAAAGGAAAACATATTTATTCATAGGCATGCACGACTATGCAAAAGAGAAGTTTCTGAACAAACATAATAAAAAAGGTGCATTATTGTAGTTGAACTAACCTGAAGGCAAATGAAAATAATTCCAAACAAAAGTAGTCATTCCTTTGACAACTAAGAAATTGAATTGGTACAGTAAATCCCATTAATGTTTGTTTGATAATAAGCTATAATATCTTTCCAACAAAATCAGGTGTTTAAGAGGCTAATCACCCAATCAAGGGTAAAGACGTAAATTCAAACATGCACTTGTCATGAACCAAAAAGCTATAAAGTCATTTAAGAAATACCTATACATTAAAGGGTAAAAAACAAAAAAAATCCCCTGTGATAAACCTAATATATAGAAAAGCCCCCATTGTTTCAAAGTATACAACACGACATCCCGTACTTTGAACTAAATTGTAAAGGTGACGGAATCCGTTAAACTTAACGGAAATGGATGAAATGACCAAAATGCCCTGATATAATTAAGCAAAAAATAGCTCAAAAAAATCATTTGTTTTATTCTCTAGATAGAGAGAATTGAGGGTTAAGAGGTAGAATAGATATATTTGTTAAAAATTAGGTATAAAATTTTTTTTTTAGATTCCAATAAGTCATTTCCGTTAAGTTTAATGGATTCCGTCACCTTTACAATTTAGTTTAAAGTACGGAGTGTTGTATTGTATATTTTGAAACTATGGAGGGCTTTTCTGTATATTAGGTTTATCACAGGGGTTTTTTTGTAGTTTACCCTACATTAAACTATTGTACAATATGTTCAATCAATTACTTATAATTTCAAATGACTAAGTTACTCTTTCATGTTGGCAGATAAAATTTTTCTAAAAAGTGCTCCTAGAAAGTGATGATTATCTTTGTATAGAATTTAGTATTTATATATATGCTTACTTGGAAACAAATGTATATAGTGGCAGAACTAGAATCTCATGTTTAGGGGCCAACTGGATTAGTACATAACATATTATCACTAAAGAAAAAAATTCTTATGTAATAAATAATAGTAAAGAAAACTATATATAACTAGTACGCGCTAGCCGATTGTGTCAATGTTTTTAAAATAAAAAGATTTCATAGACAATAATAATATTGAAACAATGATACGATTAGCATTTTTGTGCACTAGACACTATGATTTTTTAAAAATGAACTCAAATGAAGATCACTCGTTTGCTTTGTGTACAAAAAGTTTTAAATTTTTGTTTGGTTTTCAAGTAATACTTAATTTTCATTTTGAATGTGATCATATTTAAAGTAGGTGATAATTATAACTACTTTATAAACTTAGGAGGGCAATATAAAGGAAGAAAGAAAATTTGAGAAATTTCTAGAGTGCAACTATATGACAAAATTAAAAATATTAAAAATTTTCTTGGCAACTCTAACAATTTTTCAAAATTAAGAGAGGCAATTGCCCACCCTCAAATTGTAGGCCGCACAATCGAAGCAATTTTAACACATATAAAAATATGTGAGAAGATAAGGAAAATAAATATACAACAAATGCTCAACAATTTTTTAGTTCAAAACTCAACAATAACAATATCAAATTGTAATCTTTCGCTTACAACAACTCACAAGTCTCAACTTAAAGGCTTTCCCTCAAACCTAGGCCCCATTTGGAACCTAAGTTTTTTGAAAGTTTGTCTAAAACTTTACTGTAGCATACTGTAGAAGTTTTTTGGAAAAATTTTTTAAGATGAAAAACTTTTTTCCTTTTTTTTTTTTCTTTCTTTCCTTTTTTCCTTTCTTTCCTCTTTTCTTCTTCTTTTTCTTCCTTCCCCCTCCCCCTTCCCTTTCCCGTCACCTTTGCCTCTAGCTTTGAAGAACCAGCAGATGGTCCAATTTTTTTTTCTTTTCTTTCTTTTTCTCTTTCTTTTTCTTTTTCTTTCTTTCCTTTTTCTTTTCTTTCCTCTCTTCTTCTTCTTCTTCTTTCTTCCCCCTCCCCCTTCCTTCCCCGGCCACCTCTGTCTCCAACTTTAAAGACCCAGCAACCATGGTCGAGCCAATTTTTTTTCCTTTTTCTCTTCCCCTCTTCTCCCTCTCCCTCTCCCTCTCTGCTCCCCTCTCCCCCTCTACTCTCCTTCACCTTCCCCCTCTCCCTCCCGAAGCCAGAGAACCAGCAGCAATGGTTTCTTTTTTTTTTTTGCTTTTTCTCTCCCCCTCTTCTCCATCTCCCTCTCCCCCCTCCTCCCCTTTCCTACTCTCCTCCCCTTCCCTCTTCCCCTTTGCCCAATATGGTCGTGTGACCATATCGTATCCTGGTACCGGGACTGGGGGAAGGGTGGCTGGGGAGGAGAGGGGGAGAGGGGAGGGAAAGAAAAAAGAAAAGAAAAGAGAGGCGCTGTTGGAAGAGCTTGGGCTGGGGCTGTGAGATGAAGAGGGGCAAAAATTTTGGTGTCTTGATGTCCTCGATCCCGGGGCATTTGAATAAGCACTCTTTTTTTGGCATAGATATGTCACTGAAGAAAGTGATTCCGTTCTGTCTCTGTTTTCTTTTTGGATTCTGAGTGTGTCTGCCTCGACTTTGAATTCGCAGCTTAGATCGGTCAAAGGGGGAGGGGAAGGGGAGAGGGAGAAAGGAAAAAAAAAAAAAGAAGGAATGCCGGCGCCAGAATAAGTGACCGGCGCTGGAAGCAGCGGCGGAGGTGGTGACTGGCGATGAAGGTATGGTGGATCGGGGTAGGGGAGAAAAAAGAAGAAAAGAGGAAGTTTTTTGTGTATTAGATATTTTGAAGTGTGTAAGTTAAAAAATTTGATAAGTTTTTTTGGGTTCCTGTAGCTAAAGTTGTTAAAAAACTAGTAATTAAAAAACTTGATAAAAAATTTGGGTTCCAAACAGGCCCCTATTCTTCAAGGATTAACTCAACTCCTTAAATTATAATCTACTAGACTAATAATATTTATCGATTATAGACCTTTCTAAATAAACACAATTACAAACCAAAACTAACTTGGAACTAATTTAAGATTTTCTAAACTAATATGAGAACTAAAGAAACAGGACATCAAAACAAGAAACTAAAAAATTAGGAAACAAACAAATAGAATAGTTTAGTTTAATTCCATCATTGTCTCCCTTAAACTAAACTTTTCATTGTAATCACTTCCGATACCATCTCGAACTTGAATCTCCATAAACAACTCAGTTGCTATATGAATGATGTGAAATTTAACTTGCAATTGATTTTCAATTTCATCTTCACACATGGTGGTGAACGGAACTTGTACTTTTCAAATAATTTCTTGGCTTGATCACTTCTATCAAAAAATTCAAACATGTTGACCTATTTTTCATTGTACACTCCATAATTTAATTCATCCACGTCACGAATAAAAATTTTCAAATTTACAAAATTATAGTTGCTATCACCAATGTTTTCAGCACCACCATATCGTCAACCAAATTGTTCATTCCATAATGGATCTCAACAAACTCACTATTTGATTTTCTTCTTCAAACAATCTATTAGTTACCTTGCCACAATTTTCAATCACGATTTTAATTTTACCAGTAAACTTGCCTTCTTTCTCAACCATTTGTGACATTTCCTTTCAAATCACAAAATTTTCATCTTCAAGTGCACCCACAATTTTTACAATTTCTTCTCTCTTTGCCTCATTCAAAAATTCTTTTTCATTTTCTTTTTTATCACAAATTTCTTCTCTACTATGACCACAATAAGAATTCATCAAAATTTTCCAAGCTTTCTTTGCTGTCTTTGTATGTATAAAATTTTTTACTGCATGCAATTAAACTTTTGTACTGAAATAGTGAAACCGTAAAATGCCTTGTAATTCAACTGTCTATTCCTTTCTAACTCTTTGATTACACTACTTGATAATTTCACACCTTCTGTAGGTTCCGCAAACTCTGTTTGAATAATTTCCCAAATTCCAATAGCTTGCAAAAACTTCTTCATCATCCAACTCCAAACCTCAAATTCGTTTTTACCATCAAAGATAAAAACAGCACAATGTTATAAATAACATGGATTCATATTTAAATTTCATGAACAAGCTCCAAGATTAAAACTTAACTCTGATACTACCTGTTGGCATAAAAGAAATACGCATAGTGGAAGAAATTTCAACACATATAAAAATATGTGGGAAGAGTAGGAAAATAAATACACAACAAATACTTAACAATTTTATTAACTCAAAACTCAAAAATAACGATATCAAATTGTAGCATTTCGCTTCCGACGACTCACAAATCTCAATTAAGAGACTTTCCCTCAAACCAACTTTTCAACACTCAACTCAACTCTTTAAGTAATAATTTGCTAGACTAATAGTATTTATAGATTGTAAAACTTTCTAAACAAATACAATTGCAAACCGAAACTTTATTTGAATTGGTTTGAGATTTTCTAAATTAATATGGAAACAAAATAAATAGGACACAAGAACATAAAACTAAAAGAATTAGGAAATAAACAAATGTAATAACTTAGTTTAATTCCATTACAAATGAACATTGCTCCATCCTTGAATATACTCGTGGTTTGGCAACATCCGCATTTATCTTACGAGCCAAATAACAAATAAATTCATAAACCAATGCACAGAAAGTAACATTTGGTCTTCATCTTTAGGCATATAAGTAACTATTGATGGTTTATTAGAGTAAATAATCCTAAACATATATATATATATATATATATATATATATATATATATGTGGCATTTTCTCATGAGAAAATCTTTTATCTTTTCAAAGGAAAAATGCACTTTTTTATCCCTATTGTGTAGAATTGGACCAATTTGATCCCTATTGTTTCAAATTTTGACTAATTAGAGACAATTGATGTTTAACCACTCCAATTGGCAGAAAGTGTCGTTTGATCACTTAATTTAGATGAAACAAATGCATGATAGGCACGCAGAGTTAGTAAAAATGTCCTATAGGAGACAAAATTCATTAGCAAAAATTTGAATATAGTGTGAATAAATGTGCTAAATGGTCGAGTTAAAGAATCACAAGAAATGCGAAATAAATATGAATTTTGTTTCCCCTAGGATTTTTTTTACTAATGTTGCGTACTTCTCACGCATTTTATTCCATCCAAGATTAAGTGATTAAACATCCTCAATTTTAGCTCAAATTAGGTGATTAAATGTCAATTGTTCCAATTGGTCAAAACTTAAGAGAGGAAGTGTATGTTTTCACTGAAATAATAGAGTCCAAATTGGTACAACCCCAAACAATGGGGATGAAAAGTGCATTTTCCCCATCTTTTTAACTTCATAAAACATTAATTAATATTGTCCGGTTACCGTTGATACGTAATTAAAACTATGCCGGCTATTGCAAACCCTTCCCTCCTTATCCTCCTCCACCACCACCACCACCACCACCTCCGTCCACGGCGGTTCGCCACCGCTCTCCTCCCCCAAACTCTTCTGTCTCTACTCTCCTCATCTATTCGAGCTCCCGCATTGAGAGCTCACTCTACTTCATCTTCTGCACAGACTCAGCCACTCTCCACTGACAATGCCCGAACTGGCCGGTCCGGTTCAATCTCTTCTCCTCCTGTTCAACCGGACATAGCTCAGAAAATCGACATTAATCCTCCCAAAGGTACCCGCGATTTCCCCCCTGAAGACATGCGGCTTCGCAATTGGCTCTTTAACAACTTCAAAGAGGTATTTAACTTTTGCTAAGAAATTAAAAGTTTTTTGTATTGCGAAGAAATGTGTGCAAAATTATTCAATAATTGACGTTTGATAATGCATGTTTTGTGGGCGGAAATTAACTGGAAATTGACTCTAATTTGACTTTAAATTATAGACACTTTCAACTAAATTTAGGAACTTTTTTGCTGTAGACTAGTTTTGTTTTATAATCCGATATGGTACGGTAGCTACACTCTAGGAGAAGATATTACTTTGTCCGAACTTTCATGTTTTGTGGAATCGAACTTTGGTGGTGAAGTAGTCCGACGTGCCGGAGTCGCTACGATGAATAATATTTGGGACCACTGAGGAATAGAGGTTATAAATAATGTGTAAATTCTGTACTAATTCTCTTTGCTTCATCTTGGCAGGCATGTATTTGATGTTTTTATATGTTTTTAATTGGTAGTTTTTTTTTTTTTTTTGGGTTTAAGATTAGGTTTCACAATTATATGGGTTTGAAGAGGTTGATTTTCCAGTGCTAGAGTCAGAGGCTTTATTCATCAGGAAAGCAGGGGAGGAAATTAGAGAGCAGGTTTGTCTTTGAGGTTCTTATTGTTGTTTTTGTATGATTTTTTAATTTCTCTTTTAATATTTAATATGGATGTTTCATTGATTTTCTTAAAGCATGGTTACACGGATGGTTGATATAATGTGGAAAAACAAGCCAAAATGTAAGATATGGACGAAAGACATGTAATATTTGCTACGCAGCGATGAATACTGTTTAAAATTGCATTGCATATATTTTACCCTCCCTAGACCATTAATTTGGGGCGCAATTTTTGTAAGTGCATTTATCCCTTTGTGTCTGCTTATGCCTTAGTCATTCTGAGCACAATCATGGTTCTGCTTTGCTCTGACCCAAAGTGAAAGAGTATTTTTTTTTTTAGTAAAGAAGTATGAAGGAAAGAATTGTAAGCTGGATGAAATTTGAAAAGACTCGGATATTTATTATATCTCAATTATATGAGGGGAGATTAATTCAAATTTGTTTTCATTTGTGCACTCAGCTTTACTGCTTTGAGGATCGGGGAAACCGTCGAGTTGCATTGAGGCCTGAACTTACTCCTTCCTTGGCAAGGCTTGTGATACAGAAAGGGTACTTGAATTCTGCTTTCTGTTGATTTAAATATTATACAGGATATTGTAATTATGTAAACTTTCTTGGCCTTGTTGACTCAGGAATTCTTTTAAAATGCATTTATGTCATCTATTGTTTATTTATGCTTCGTTGATGATTTGTATCCAGGTACAGATGCCAGATTTTGATCTCCATGTTTTTTTCTGTCCAGAAAATCTGTGCCACTTCCGCTAAAATGGTTTGCTGTTGGACAGTGCTGGCGTTATGAGAGAATGACCAGGGGCCGGCGTCGTGAGCACTACCAGTGGAATATGGATATTATTGGCGTTCCTGATGTTACAGTATATCAACTGACTCTGCTTTTCTTGTTCTCAATTGTGACTGAGATATCATTTTATTGAAATTTTTGTATTTAGGAATTCATTATTTTCTTTACATTTGATGAAAGAGTGTTATTCTTTCATCTCTTGATGCATTTAGGCATATGGGTTATTGATTATTAAATGAAAATCTAATAGTTAGTTGAGAGAGTTCTTTTTTCTGCCTCACTAGTTTGTTTTGTTGCTTCTGCAGTACTGCAGACTGATTGTTTAGAAAACTTACCAGACTGAATCTCTGTTGTATCCATCATAGTCATGACTAATGAGATTCTTTAGTCAAAATTTTAGACTTCATTGTACCTTTTAATTTTAATGATGTGATGATATTTCATTTAGGGAATGCTAGTTACTCCATTGAGAAATCAACCTAGATATTTATGGTGGTTTTGAATAAGCTACGATGAATCTCCATGTTGGGGCCCTTTCTTAGTTCTTCTCTTAGGGCTTTTTTGTAATCACTTCTATTTTTTGTTTGTCACTGTTGTGATTTTTTTTTCGAATTCAGTAACTTGAAGACAAAGAAATGCTAATTTGATGATTGTCTATTGTTATTTTATCCAAGTGAGTGACAGTTCGATTTTCTCAAGTGCAACATTAAATCGAAGATGCTGTTTTGGACGGTTTATCAGGAATAATATTTTTAGTCGTGAAGTGGCTTCCACCAAGTGAATTTTTTAGGCCTGTCAGTTTGAGAAGTTGTTCAATTGTGAATCTGGTGGACTGTTAGTTTTTCTTCTGCATTTATTTGCTCCCAGAACAACAAAGGAAATACCCTAGGAGAGTAAATGATGACACTTAACTCAGAAAGCACATTCCAATTAAATTGCACAAGGGGAAGGAGTCATTGCTTGAGACAGAATTGAATACGCAATTAACATGATTTCTCTTGCCCTTGAATTTTACCTAGAGATTTCCAGCTAACATCTTGGACTAGTAGCTTTCCAATTCCTTTGAAAAGTTTGTTATTACAGTTTCTCCATGTCTATCAAGAAGATTGCTTTTTGGACTAGTTGGGGATTATTTAATCACTTATATGAGTAGGGCTGTTTACAACCAGTAACTTGGATAGAAGAACTGTGGCCACTATTCTAGGCCTCACCATGTTTCATATGTGTACCAAGTAAATGCAGCTTAAGGAGTTTTTGGACAGCGACCTAATCTTTTATAAGAGCTTAATTCTCTTTCTCTTTATTGGTTGTTATAGGCTGAGGCTGAGCTGATTTCATCAATTGTCACCTTTTTCAAGCGCATTGGTATCACCGCATCTGATGTTGGGTTCAAGGTTTCCAGTAGAAAGGTGAGTGAGCTCTGTAGGTCTTGCTTCCTCTAAGCTTTGCAGGTTGTACTTACTGGAGAATAGCTCCATATTGATAGTCCATTATTTGGAAAAGTTCATTTGAATATTCTCTAAACACATTTTTCAACCATCTTTTATATTCTCTACCTTTTTATCTCACATACGTCACATCCCAAAAAGTTCTACATTTTTTTCTTAATATACTTCTAAAAAATGCAATCCCAGTGGAGATGTATTTCTTGAATAGCAATTTAATCTGCCCTTTCAGTTTCATTATTTCACAAATGAATTTCATTGGACGTAGTTAAATTCAAGTGAAATGAGTGTGTTTGCATAGGAGGTCATTTGGGATAATTTTTTTAAAAAAATACTGTAGCACTTTTTTGATGTGATGTATGTGAGATAAAAAGGCGATTGAAAAATATGTTTAAGATGCAAGTAACTAAATTTGTGTAAATAATTTGTACGAACTTTGGCGTCTGCTTTTGGCGTATGCTTCCTGCTATCATGAAAATTTTGTAATTACTATCCTGTAGTGATTGTTTTTCCAATTATTACCTTCTGAGGCGATTTGACATTTTATTTTGTATTAATATTATTGCAATTTGGATGAAGTTAGTGACTGTGTTGAAGGCCTCATTTGGTAGTTTCTTTTTTGGTGTAATTTTGTGACACTTTATTTCCTGTGAAGCTGTTGATTCCTACAAATAGAGTATTAGAAGAAATATTTGATTGGAGAGAGAGAGAGAGAGCAGAAAATAAGCTGAAGCACAGGGAAGGAGATTTTTTATTTGTCGTATACATCTCTATCTTCTTAAACATTTTACATTTTTTATGCATTGTAATTTACTAATTATTGAGCTATACAAATCTATCTGCAATCTATGGCCCGATTCCTGCATTTTTCTAACTAGTTCGATACAGCCTTGATTGATATTATGTGTTAATTCCTGCAGAACACTGTTCATTATAGACAGATGTAATATGTATACTGATATTTTTTTTTTTTCCTTTTTTGGGCCAAAGTTTGAGTTTTGATTGTTTAGTGCTTCTATAGGAATCTGAAGAAGAAATAGAGGTTCCTGGTTCATCTCCTGATCTTTTGAAATCTATGCAAAAGCTTTGATTTTCCACTGAGTTTTGGAGTACTTAAGCATAACATTTGACTCTAATTTTATTAGACATGAGAGAAAAAACATATCTGCTTCAGTTAGCTGTCTGTCTCTACGTACTCACAAGGTGTTGTATGGCACCACAGTTCAGTGATTATTTAGTGATGCTGGATAAGATTGAGATGCATATTACCTGATCTGGTATTTCTTGTTGGAATGGTGATAAGCATGGTGTTTTTTGCATCTTATTTGAAGTCTTTCTTGTTCTTTAGCGAACTGGCAGATATTGATGCCTATGTGTGCCGTTCTGTGGCACTAATATTGCTGAATTTTCTTGCAGGTTTTACAAGAAGTATTAAGAGGATATTCCGTACCTGATCATTTATTTGGTAGAGTTTGTGTCATTATAGACAAGGTCAGACAATGCTGTATCTGTTACCATGCAATTTCTCCTCTTCCAACTTTCTGATGGAATGACTGGTGATACTTTTCTGCTCCCCTTTAGTTTTTATAGCTTCTAACAAGCTGGATTCTTTCAGCATGATAGGTAGTCAGTGTATTCATGTAATCAAACCTTTTCTTTTACTTCTGATAGTGGATCTGGGTTTCAACTGGTCTGACCATTAGGTAACTAAATGCTTATTTCATCTTTATGTTGAAAATGGAGGTTCTATCCTGGGTGTTCTTATCAGTTAATGGAGGGTCTAGAAAAGTTGTGTACGGTCAGGTTAAGAAGGCTGGAAAAATTGTTCGGGGCTTGTGGATGGGGAAAGCTTGGATAGAAAGAGTTTTCTATTTCAGATTAGATTGTTAATCTGTACCGTTTACTTGATAAATTTACATCTTTATTTCCTGTCTATGTTTATGCATCTATGTAAGTTTGGCTGGAGATTTGCATCTTTAGTAATATTTGGCTTGAAACAGATGGAAAAGATTCCAATAGATGATATTAAGAAAGAGTTGAGATCTGCTGAGTTATCAGAGGAGGTTATTGAGGAGCTGCTGCAAGTTCTTTCTGTCAAGTCTTTGGAAAAGTTGGAAGGTTTGGTCACTTTTAACATTTTGATTTTTATCATGTGCAAAATCATGGATTTGAGGCTGGATACCCTAAACTTTGATTAATAAGGCTTTCTATTGAGAATAAATAGTAAATTTTATCCTCTGTTTACCCCGTCAGCCTTTGAGCCCCTGGCTTTTAAATTAAGGGATTAGTATTTCATGCCAGCCCTAAACAATAACTCTTTTCCTTTTTCACTCTTATTGCACTTGCGGCATTGATTGTTGATGTTGAAAATAAGTAATGTGGGTATGTGGTAGTATAAATCATAAATGCGGATATGTGGTAGTATAAATCATATTCACACTTGTGCCAATCTCTAGGCTATGAAGCTTCAAATTTGCTCTCTTCAATAAAAAGCTTGAAAACTGGTATCATAAGAAAAATTCCCTAAAATTTGGGAGTTTATTCAAATATTGCAGGGTGCACTTAGGGACTTGGAAATTTTAAGTGCTACAGAACTTGTGGAGATGAAATTGAACCATTTGCACCTTTGTGTTACTACAAACAAGTTTACCATTGCTACATTAACTATGAACTTGTCTAAAGATGTAGATGCTCTGCAGTTGAAATTGAGCTATTACATGTGGGACTTCTGATTTTAAGGTTTTCTTACCATTTATTTGATGGAGTGAATCAGGCTCTGGGTGTAACTTAACTAGAATTTATCGAAAGTGTCAGGCTACTTAGAATGGCGACATTGGTGTTAAGAAATTTAAGAAGGAAACAAGGAAAATTTTTATCTGCAGCTTATACTCTAGGATTGTCCTGAGGACTAGAGTTGGAATTTCATTGAACATTTGTTGAATTTTATATTGGACATCTACTGAGTTAATGGAGCTAACAATTTTGCATTTGGAGAGATGGGTGGGGAAAAATAACTGAGCTAGCAATAATATAATGATACAAATATGTGGATGATGATTAGATCTACATTTGTTTCTGCTGCCATAATTAGTAGTGTGCAGTTTTCTTTTAGATAAGTACCATCATCATGGTAATTTTAATTTTGTAGCTTTTGCCAGTACTATTTTTCCTTCTAAATATTCTATTCCATTTCTGTAGAGAAACTTGGCACAGTGGGGGAAGCTCTTGTGGATTTGAAGCAATTATTTTCACTTGCTGAAAAGTATGGTTATGCTGACTGGATTCAGTTTGATGCGTCTGTTGTCCGCGGTCTAGCCTATTATACTGGGATAGTGTTTGAGGTCAGGTTTTTTAAAATTGATCTCATTTTTCTCTGAACAAGTTTTTCCTTTTTTTTTTTTTAACATTATGAAAATTTACTAGTTCAGAGTGTTTGCTTATCTGCTATCCTAATGTTTCATGTGGGATATTGAGTGCTTATCAGGGTATATAGCACAATGTAGTATCTCTAGCAAATAGGTTGTTCTTGCCAGATTGGGGTTTCCTTCAGTGGCCTCTGTGATTTGAAGTCTGGAAAGTAATATTTTGGTGATTCAGTCAAATTTTATGCTACTTGAAAAAACAAAGTTTAATATTTGTTCTTTCAATGGAAGTTTAGAGACTGGGCTATGCAGCTTTTGCAGCTACTTTACCTAAAAACAAATTACTACGTCATGCTGTTTTAACTAAATTTAAATTGATCATTTTTTGCCTCATGACTGGGTAAGAAGCACTTTTGGATTTTATCACGTCTCTCAGCTGTATCATTCCAAACCTTATTTATCTTTCTTTTTTTTTTTCACCCATTAATTTGTTTTGGATTCCGTCTTATTCTTGTAAAAGTCCTCTGAAATAGGGCATTGACGCTATATGCCAAGGCACTTAAGCCAAGTACATGGATTTGAAGAACCATTTAGATCCATATTTTAAATGTATCCATTAAGGGATGCACATGCTGATCTGCTTGTAAGCATAACAGGTCGTCACAATTATTGTCCGAATGCTAAATTGTTGGGGAAAGTGTATGTGACCTGCATACATTTGTATAACTTATGCAATCAAGTACAGCTGCTTAAAGTTAATTGATAGTTGCAGAATATGTACATCTTTGTTGTCACAGACTTAATGATAGTTGTCTACAGGGGTTTGACCGGGAAGGGAAGCTGCGAGCCATTTGTGGGGGTGGTCGGTATGACCACTTGCTTTCTACATTTGGAGGTGATAACATTCCAGCTTGTGGCTTTGGCTTTGGGGATGCCGTAATAGTAGAAGTGAGTGAAATTTCCTCTTCCCTTTATGAGAGATTAGCTCTACTTTGTAGTTTGGGCATTGGTGGTAAGCATCTTCTGCAGTAAGAATTGATTATTCCGCCTCTTGTGTTTTTTATGATTATAATAATCATTGCCAGAAAATAGAAGTTTACATGTAAATTCAAATTTTAGTGGAGGGATGGAATGCGGTTTTCTATTTCAAACCATAAGGGGACATTTGTCTCCCAGCCTCAACAACATGGAGAAAAAGGTAATCTACCCTAGGTGTTAAACAAATTATGTCACCTCGCTTTCAAGAACAGGGTGGTGTGATGATACTTGGCAGAAAGGTGATAAGGGAAAAGAGAGAAGAAAAAACCTTTAGAGAGGTGAGAGATGCGTGGGAAAAAGATAAGAGAGAGGACATTTATTTTGCAAGTGCTTAGGAAAATGCAGAAAGTCAAAAACCATTAATGAACTCTAAGTTATATAAAGAGATTGCATATCTATTTAAAGACTCAAACTTGTATAATATCCAATGTCTTATTGTGACAGGAATTGAAACATTATCTACTGAAACGACCAAAGCAAACAAACTTTAATCAGAATTAATTTAACTCTTTTCAAACATAACTAAATTCTCAATACGATGAAAAGTAATTATTTATTATTCTAAAGTAAGATTGAAATAATTATCATTCAATTTTACTCTTCGAACAGCCTCTTTTGCCTGCATTAGGTAATGGAGAATGTCCAGTATGAGAAAAGTATACATTTTAGTCTACCCTAAATTTATGTTGACTAACAGGAGAGTTTACATAAGAAGATTTCAGACTATAATTCTCCTTTGGGCACTGTCTTCTAAATTTCCTTCTTGATTGTTTACTAATGTTTTACATCCACCAAAAAAATTAAATAAATACATAAAAAATAAAAATAAAAGAAGATTCTTAGGAATGAAAACAGTACTTGTCTGAAACATTAGCTGCCTACATACTCATCTTAAAGATCGAGTTTTGTCATAGAAGTTGGGAGTTCCTAACATTATATTATTCTTCTTAAGTTGTGGTGACCTAGCTATTTGTTTGGCATTTTGTACTTTCTTGATCTTTTTTTGTAACTCATACAATCATTATGTTTTTGATGCCTGTCTAGTTTATGTAATTCGACACCATTGTTTAGCTGCTATAGGATCAACCAACATTCAGCGAAGTTCAAAAGAAAAAAAAAAGGAATCTCATAAAACATGCTTGGCATTCCATTGAAACATGGTTGACATGATTTCTAATGGTAATTGAAGGGTATAGTCCATGAGTTGAAACTAAGTAATTGAAGGGTATAGTCCATGAGTTGAAACTAAGTGTACTATCAAAATCTAATGTTCTTTTGAGAATTTAATTCTGGAGGCGATCTACAATCATGAATGGATAACATTTTTGCTGTGGAGAACTGGGTAGCTTCTGTCTCAAGTTTTTTTGTTGGATAAACTTTTTGGGATGTTTTCTGGATTATACTGCAAAGGCTCTTTACCATTAGTGTTTGCTGTCAATTTATTGATGGTCGCATGCATGGTAGCGTTTACCTGTTTCAAATTAGCTGTTATTCTGAACCATCCTAGAAGATCTTGGCTTGACTTTTTCATGTACAATTGTATTTGTCATTTAGCTGCTCAAGGAGAAAGGACTTCTGCCAGAATTAAGCCCCCAAGTGGAGAACATTGTCTGCTCACTTGATCAGGATCTTCGAGGCACAGCTGCTGCAGTTGCTAGTATTCTCAGGCAAAAAGGCCAAAGTGTTGATTTGGTTTTGGAGAATAAACCTCTGAAATGGTACGAAATGATAGTTGGTTTAAGCTTCTTGCAGAAGTCATAGCTAATTTATTAATATTTTGCTGTTGGCTAAAGAAAAAAATTTTGCTTGTAGGAGGAAGAAAATTTTCCTACAAAGTAAAATTTTTTATTATGATTATTTGATCTTCCTTCCCTGATAGATTTTTACAGCTTTAGTTAATATTTTTTATATGTTTGGACATACTAACCATGCAGAATTTCTGTTTTCACAGGGTGTTCAAACGGGCAGCACGGATAAATGCACAGAGGCTGATCTTGGTGGGAAGTGCTGAGTGGCAGAAAGGTATGGTTGGTGTAAAAATTCTTACATCCGGGGAACAGTATGAGGTAAAAGTTGATGAACTAGAATAGCAAGTGTGGCTGTAGCTAATCAACCAAAGGAGTTTTGTAGCCTCTAGTACATATGTTTTTTGTGAGTATGGTTATAATATTCTTTAGGTATTTTCTTAAGAAAAACTACGACAGGTGATACATCCATCAGAATTACCCTGTTACACTTTAATTGGAGAAAATTGTAATGGTACATATGGTAATTACCAGCATAATGATCATTCATCTTAAGCTTTATTAACGTGGTTAGTTGTTCTGTTAGAGTTTGTGTTCTATATAGAGATGTTTATATGCTTGTATAACAAAATTCCTTCGCTTCTAATGCATTTACAATCATCGTAGAGTCAACTTTTAGAGTAGGAAAAGTTCTTGAGTGTTCCAACCCTGACAGCATATTATGATGATGATGTGCTTCTAAGTGTGGCAACATGGTACAGTGAAGCAGTAAATTCTAAACGCCAGGAAACTTCACTTGAAGCTTCTTTTTTATTTTATAGGACTGAAAAATTCTCTGATACTTTGGGAATTCTGCTCCAGGGCAAATTGACAAATGGTAGATGTTGATTTCTATTTGATTATATTCGCGATGAAATTAC
Organism: Coffea arabica; assembly: GCF_036785885.1. Classification (NCBI taxonomy): domain Eukaryota; kingdom Viridiplantae; phylum Streptophyta; class Magnoliopsida; order Gentianales; family Rubiaceae; genus Coffea; species Coffea arabica. Next base: position 20,313,440 of record NC_092321.1, read on the forward strand.
TCTTTTGCTAAATGCGACAGTAAATCATGTTTTCAGTTTTGTTGTCCCATTCATTGTGCTGGAGGAGTGTTTCGTATGCTTATGTGTATAAAGAACTACTTTTTTCTATAGATGACTAAAAGGAGTGATCTTTTTCCATGCAAGCTCCTGATACCAACTATTGAATCTGCCACTTGAATACATGAAAAACACCCTTTTATCAGCATGCAAAACCTCGATTTGCATTTCCTCATGGCTTTGTTGTTCACTTCTGTTCCAATAATTCATAAGCATTGTGCTAGGTTTGTTTGGCTACTGCTCCATGCTGTCTTCTCAATATTATGCCAGTTCTGTTAAGAGTTTTCTGCTTCACGCTGCCTCAGTGCCATGGCTATCAAAACTAATCCTTTATGATCCTTTAATAAAATCTTGAATGACTATGGGAAGTTGGTCTGGTGTTTTTACTTGAATTGTTTTGATGTGCTTCCCTCTCTTCATGGTGACTTTGCGTTATAAGAGCATTTCGCTCCTACGTTCGGGTAAAATATCGGTGGTTTAACCAAATTGAGATGCTTACAAGCCTGATTAAGATGCTTTATGCCTTGAACTTCGTTCACCCTTGAGGTTTTGCAGATTGGAAACATTATTCACACTACATTTTATGTTATTTGCATTCTCACCATTTGCTTCATCATATAATTCAATAAATGAAAACTGTATGATTAAAATGAACATAATTTGATAAATAAAAATTATATGATTAAAATGATAGTGAAAGCGTGATTGACAAAAATGAGAGTACAAATAACATTTACCTTTATAGATTTATAATCTTGTAGCTGTGAATGAATTCATGGGGTTCCAATTGCTTGAAACAAAATTCTTAAAGCCCAAAGGGGTCATTTTCAACTGGGGGCATATTCTCTAGGGATGTGCTCTTTCAAAAGCTTATTGTCAACATGGCCACCATTTGTGAGAGGGAGTCCCACAACACAATCAGAGGGAAAAGCCCATTATTCCCCAGCTGTTTATGATGTTAACCGTTCTCTAGCTTGAACTTGGTGCAGGAGACCCAAAAGACAAAAATTAGACGAAGAATCCTTCTTTAATCAATTATACAAATGTTTTCTGAATCATGGGGAAAGTAGCAAGTAACAGATGAAGTGTAATCTTGGCTGCAGCTGCAGATTAGAGCTTTAAAACCTTGCGCATGAAATTAAATCTAGAAGGTGTGCGCTAGTGTATTCCTTTAGTCTAAAGGTGAGTTTTTCCCTCCTAACTCCCTTTCGTTAGTTGGGTCCTCCCATAGTGCAAGTACATGTAAGAATAGTGTAAATATTGTCAATTAACAAAGAAAAAAAAAAAAAAAAAAAGCATGTGGCGGCTTTTTTTTTTTCTTTTATTTTTAAATAAGAGGTTTTGAGTTCAGAATCTCCTGCTTACAGTCTTTCTCACCTTACTACCAAATCCTACCCTTCCCCATGTGGCCGCGGTAGAAAAGTCACGAGGCAGCAGCATAATCAGCTAAGCAAAAGCAGTAAAGCAGCAACGAGCGCTGACTTTCTGATAGCCATCAGCAAAATTGTGTGTTGATAATGTAAACTTCAAAGAGACATTAATGTACAACTAGTAGGTGGGATACACACTATATGTGTGCATATTTTAGAAAAATAAAAATAAAAAAAGATATAAAACAAAAAATTAGTTAGAGAGATTTTTGGCAGGTGATGCAATGTTCATCAGCGCATTAGTTTATTGGGGAGTGTAGTGATAGTTATGTAGGAGTGGAAGGTTTTCTAGATAAAATGTGGATATATAATGATAAATATTGAAAGGGTAAATGTTAACACTTTTTTGTTAACATCAAACCTTTACTCACGCTCTATTACATGGTAAGATTTTGCTTATTAACACATGTTTCAAAGTGTTTTGAAGTAAAGTAGCATATAAAAATTCGTTGATATTACCCTTGACTCATGATTGTTTGGGCAATAAACGACTTAGTCGAGTTGGGACTCCATCCAAAATTGTCATAGCAGACATGTTCATGAAATTGGATGGATGTCATTGATTATAAGACACCACTTTCAATTAGTGACAATTTATTATATTTTTATACGTTTTATATATATATATATATATATTGCATCTATATATTGTATCAGTATCTACATTTATTTCTATTTTTATGTTCGTGTCACATGAACATGACAAATACAGAAGTCCAAATTCTCAGTCATCACCGACTTGAATGCATAAACTATAAAAAGGAAATCAAAACAGCCTGATTTAATCCATGATCCTACACTAGGAGCTTCGGTAGCAGAGCCTTGTCCATATTTAAAGTATGACAACAACCTTCAAACATCAAATTTGAAGTTTAGAATACCTTATTTTGCTTTCTGATTACAATGGAAAGAGTAGGATAATAGAACCAAGGATCACCGAAGGAAGAAGACATGGTGTCACCTCCTTGATGACGGATACTTATCCTGATTATTAGTTTATCAGCAGCCCATGTACGTGATCTATTTCTTGTCTTCAAAATGTGTTGTTATCTACAAATTCACTTGCAGACAAAATATGAAAATGGTTAGGTTTTCTCAAACCACACATTTTACTTTATTGGTTAACTCTTAACGTATGGATTACGTATTCAATGAAAATTTATGATATCTATGGTGCCTATCCTCTTGTGGAAAAACTAACATGGGGCACGTCATGTTATGGAGCTTTGAAAAAAGAGCAATGATACTCAGAAACATTGCAGGGAAGATTGAATTAGGTGGTAAGGTGGGAGGAGGACTTGACCTCCCACTTGAATAAAAAATAAAACGGTGTTTAGATATCTTTCTCTAAACTTTTCGTGTATCTTTGCTTGACATTCTTAGGTGAAAAAAATTAAATAACATTATTCCTAAATAATTGACTTCTTTGTAAAATTAGAGGACAAAAAAAATATGGTTCGATAAATTAGATTAGTTTCGAGTCTTCGGTGATTCGGGTGATTTTTATTTAGTTAAACGAAAGGAATAGGATATTGTTATGGTGCCCATTATAGAAAAATTCAAAGTTGACTAAACAGAAAGAACAAAATAACTGCCAACTAAAACATGTTGGTAGACGATATTTAAGAATCATTGTAAGCTCTCTGGTGCACTGATGACAAGCTTTGGCTTTAAAGGGGATGAGTTTGCTCTCCTCCCAAACTTTGATCTACCAAGAAAGAATGGATCAACCCAAAAAAAAAATTCAAGGAATGAGTACACAGTGCAAATGATTGATTAGAGATGGAGCCTTGTAGATTGAATATATAATTTGATTTCATAAAAAGTGGTAGTAAAGTATAGATGCAGCTTGGTGAGGAAGAGACCAATAATGCAGTTTGTTTCCCCACTTATTAAAAAAATTTGCTACATATTAAAAGAACATTTTAAGAACTAAATTCGGGCATAATATAATTATTCTTTTTGAGAAACATTTCCACGCACAATTGATGCAAATTGTTATACTTGCTGCATTAGATCGAACTTCTTAACCAATCTTATCTTACCTTTAATGGGAAGAGGCAAGTCTCAGTTTTTATGGGATGATAAGATGAAAGGAAAGAAGCTAACAAAGGGCATGAAGGATGAGTGGAAAGTGGAAGAAACTTTGGATGACATATTTTTCCCATTCCAATTTTCTTTTTTTTTTAATATATAGAAATGGATTAATAACGGGTGTATTTGTATAGGAGATTATTTTTTAAAAAAAATTGAAATAAGAGTATAGCACTTTTTATAATATGACGTACTAGAAATAAAAAAAATATTGAAGGGATAAAAAAATTTTGAAAAACATGTTTATGAATTACAATTCAATGAAATTTTTTTTGGCAAATAATACAACATGTTAATTGGGTCTTCCCACAAGAGTGTCTGGGATAATCACGGCTAAATAGCTGTCCTTCACTAGCATTCTTTGCAAACTCTGGGGGCAAAAAAGAAAAAGAAAAAGTAGAGATGACAGAAGCATGATATAATTAGAATTTCACCTCTTAGGGAATCCAAGTACTTAACCTTAGACCTTGCCCTTTTTGGTGAAAACATAACCTTAGAATATAGGGTTAAAAACAAAAAAGCCTTCTGCGGTAAGTCTAATACACAGAAAAGTCCCCCATGGTTTCAAAATATACAACACGCCCCTTCATGCTTTAAACTAAATTGTAAAGGTGACGGAATCTGTTAAACTTAACGGAAATGGTCAAAATGACCAAAATATTCTCATATAATTAAGCAAAAGACAGCTCAAAAAAATTATTTATTTTATTTTCTAAATAGAGAAATTGAGGGTTAAGGGGTAGAATAGGTATATTTGATAAAAATTAGGTATAAAATTTTTTTTTGGGTTCCAATAAGTCATTTCCGTTAAGTTTAACGGATTCCGTCACATTTACAATTTAGTTCAAAGCATGAGGGGCCGTGTTGTATATTTTGAAATCATGGGGGGCTTTTCTGTGTATTAGGCTTACCACATGGGGCTTTTTTGTTTTTAACCCTAGAATATAAGGTTCTATCTTAGTGATTAGTGTTTTGCATTGGAAACGTCGTTTACCAATATTAATTAAAGGGGACGAATATGTTTTTCTCTTCTCTAGTGGGACATTGTTGAATTGACTGTCCTGTACATAAAGCAAATAAGGAATAAACGAGGAGTAAGCTTTTTTTTTTTTTTTTTATACACTATCAATGTATAATTTTTTTTTACACTAACAGATTTATATCATACCATATAATATGAATTCAAATTTAAAATTCAATTCATGTATATGTGACATACATTCATAACTATTAGTATAAAAAAAAAAAATCACTACACTGTTAGTACATATATAAAATAGTTATATCGTAGCTCTTCTTTTCTTACAATTTCCTATATGAAATTAATTATTTGGCAACTTTCCTTTTCATGGATTCGAGATATTCTTAGTTTCTTACCATAGTATGAGCATTAGTTTCATAGTTGGATGATTATGGCCTAAGTTTGGATGATAGAATTTCTTTTTTTGGTTTTTTTTTTTTTTTTTGGTTATAAGATTACAATTAACCGCATAAATCCATACAGCTCAACCTTTGAGAAACATTACTCCTACTCCTACAATCTAACCCTCACTTGATGGGATGAATTTCAACACATACAACAAGATTACAATTTAGAGATACTATTATTACAAAGTGGATATAATTTTACATCTTCATACACTTTTCTTTTTAACAAATTCAATGATCTATTGTACAAAAAGCATTATTATTCCTATATCAAATGGTTACGGCAAGAAATAAGATACAAAAACAACTTTGAGACCTTAAAAATTAGAGGTCTAAAATCCGAGATGGGTTGGAAAATATATTTATGATACAAACAAAATATTATTTTGGATAATTTCACTATCCAAACAAACCCAGTGTTTTTTTTTTAATTTTTACATTATGGCCAAAGAGTTACCATATGTCATTTGTTGCTTTAGTGATCCATAAGGAAGTGCTATCCTGAAAATAACCGACTTGTCATCTTCAAACGCCATTTTGGCCTTTAAAATGGCTTTTTCTCACTTTTTAACCGCCCCGTTCCAAAGAAAGCAAAATGCCAAGTCTAAAAGTACAATCCCAATAAATAGGCATAAAAGAGAAAGTTGGATGGTATAAACCACATCCTCATGTGGCTACAAAGTTTTGTGGGCTAGAATAAAGTGTTTCCACTTTCTTTGTTTCTCTATTTTTTTTTTCAATGCAGTTGTCCACTTTATATGAATATATACATAATAGTTTCCAAAACCTAACTTCTCTAGTAGGCATATAAATTAGGTAACCATAAGGTTCTTGATTTAGCTCTCAAATTTTTATATTTATTTTTCTAGTCCTCCTCACGAAGATTTAGAGTCTTCTTTAAATTGAAAAGGTAAAAAAAAAAAAAAAAATTTCGATAATGAACATTAATGTTAAGAAAAATAAGAATGTAATAGACACTATAAACTGTGAAAGTTATGCTATGATTTAGAATTTTCTTCTAATTGGAAAAAGAAAAAAAAAAGAATTTATACCTCACATTAATGTTAAGGAATATGATACATGTCTAACTTTGAAACTTACAAACTTTTAGCCACTAATTTTCTCAAATCTATTATTGTTATCCTACCTCCTTATCCATCTATTATAGGTACTTTTACCTCTGATTTTTAGACACTTTTTTCGATTATTTAAAATCTAATACAATAGAAATAACGATGGAAGGTTTTATAAATATTTCGTCATACTACTAGAATCTTAATGCTAAATATGTGGAGTAGATGATATAATTATTAACGGAGTATTTTAAATGGATGCTTTAGAAAAATGTAAAATCTATAAGGTATTCAAAGACATCCAAATCATTATAATGATAGACAGAAAGCACAACAATTCATCAGTCGTCCCCTGTTCATGCAAAAGTAAATATTCCACTCTGGTTGATTAATTATAAGGATGGTCCCAACTACTAATTCAAATAAAAATATTTGTTCCAAACCACTGGGCTTTGGGTCAAACTCGGGGCTACCAAAAAGGGACTTAAGTCCCTCTTTGAGCTGTAGATTAAGAGTTTAAATTTTACCTGCAGCTAAAAAAAATCCAAAGATAGTGTCAGAGCACTTCTTTGGTCTAATGTTAGCCCTTGCCTCAGTCTCTTTAGATTTCCCCTCCTTCTAAAATAGAATAGATTAGATTAAACAAATGTTTTCGTTGCCGTTAAAAAAAAAAAGATAAAAATATTTGTTCCACTAGAAGTACCTAAACTTTGTGGTGTTATCATACGAAATGTGTATTTGTTGGATGAATAAATGGTATTATAATTTGAGTAAATTTTATATACACTGACAATATATATACTATTATCATTAGATTCATGACATATATATAAAAATTAAATTTTATATAATTATTATTATTCATCGAACGCTACACTAATAGTGTAAACGCTGTCAAGATTAATCCTTATAATTTTAGGATTTGCCCCTGTAGCAGGGACCCAATTACGGAGACCTTTGTGTCAAATGACTCGAATCCTCTCTTGGCGGGCGGCGCAGGAAAAGGGGAATGTCGGATATGTAATTGGTGAATTGTTTGTAATTTAAGAAGATTGCCCATAATTTCTTTTAATTTCATAGTGCTCCCATTTTTCGTGCAAAGTGGTCCTCCATTCTGCAAGATTCTATGTACTACTACCTTATCTTTTTTGTTGTGATTCTTTCAAATAAATTGATGTTGCAATCTGGAGAGATCTTTGTGTTTATCAAATTAGGACCAATATTAATTAGTATGACAAACTTGTCATAATAATTTTAGTTGTCATGAACAATAATTTGTTATTATGTCTTTATAATTTCGTCTATTGATGTTAAGAAGCCACAAAATGTAGAGGAGGTTTTGGTCTAGTAGTTAAAATTGAAACTCTAAAACGTAGAGATTTTTGGATTCTAAAATTCCGAATTCAATTCGAATTCGGTCGATAAATCGAAATTTTTTGATTTTACACACCCCTAATCATCATATTCCCACGACACATGATAATTGAACAATAGAGCAAAACTATATAAATTAATTTGAAGATAATTGAAATACAATTGCATAGAATTTTCTCATTACCAAGCTAGCTGTTTAATGGTGGACGGAAATATTAGATAGATAGAAACATCAGTTAATAATAAGCAACGAACTAATAACAACAAAATAATTAGAACAAATGGCTAACATTTAAAGTCATTTTTTCTTCATTTCTTAATGGGTTTTAATTAGTTTCACATAATCTTCATCACTCTATTTTATTTGACTCATAAAGAACAATAAATTGTTGCATATAATAATAAAAGTTAAAATATAACTTCAACAAATCATTGCAAAGAAAAAATATTCTAGACATAACCATGTTGTCAGTCTTTCTTTGTCATACTTATATCTAGTATTTTTTTTTTTAAAAGGAAAACTTATTTGAGCACTTCTAATGATATATGCTACCTTCTGGTGATCATAATTTCTTGTTTTAAGATTCTCCTCATTTTCCCCTCATTACTTTAAAATCTCAAATTTAAATTGCAAAAGCAAAATTTAGTGGTTTGAGCCTCACTAGTGAAATCTGCTTAAGTCTATGACAATTTAAGAAAGATCAAACATCAAAAGATGAACTATCAAAAAGAAAAAAAAAAAGGGTTTTTGAGAATCATACTGTTCAAGGTTGAATTATTAAAAAATCTTCAAGAAAGTATGAACTAGTTTGGATTGCCTTTTTACTGAACCAATATAATCACAACCACTGGATTATAAATTGTAAAATTATCTTGACCTAATTTCCGGATGCTCTGTCTTCTTCTTAATTTAACAAAATCAGAAAGGAGCAATTTTGAATCATTACCAAAACAGTTGCTATCATCTTTCTGCATGATTACCCTCATAATGGATCCTGCTTATTAAATGGCAAGTATAAATTGCTATCATAACTTATAGATTTGCTGGTCCTATATTCACAAACCAGAAGAGTTGCAGTGAATTAATGCAAACCACATGAGATTTCATTGACTTCATTTCACTTCTTTTTCATTGCTTTGGACGCTAATATCAATTGTACCTTTCACTTCTTTTTCCCTTTGGGCATTTTGTTGAGAAATTTATTTTCGTTCTGTACCTACTTGTCAAATCCTTTTCTCAATTTCATACTTTGCATCAACGAATATACATAATAAATTTCACCATTTTAACTTGATTTACGCATATTGATCCACATCATGGAAATGTCACGCAGGCTAAGAAAATCTCATGCAAAAATAAAAAGAAACACACTCAAATAAAATATACTAAGCGTGCGTTTGATAAACCTAAAATTTGAATTCGTTAAGTTACTAAATTGTTAAGTATTAAATCTGATACATTTGAATCTATATTATATTAAGTGATAAGTAAATAACTTATCACTTATCACTTATTTTTTTTGAAGTAAGTTTAAGTTTTGACTAGAAAATTTAGTGACACTTAATTAATTCAAATATTCTACGTGCCGAACATATTAAGATCCGTATATAGTAAATTTATATATTGAATTGAGTTATCAAAGAAACCATAGTATGCAGGTTCAAGATCGTAGTCAGACATGTTTCACCCATCTTATAATATTGTAATAGAAGATAAAATGACCAAGCACTTTCCTAGGACTTTTTTTATTTTTTATTTTTTCCACAAAAATGCTCCTTTATTTTCCTCAAAAATAGCCGCGAGCTCGCAGCCCAAACCTCCTAACTACACCTATCTAGAACTACCTTCGGGTACCACACAACCTGACCGAAGGAACTGCTAACCTATCTAGAACTTTCCTAGGACTTGATTCGTCCTCAAACTAGTACTTTTTTCAAACAAAATATCTGTTCAGGACCAAATTGCAACACAAAATCTTCAGGGAGGAATCCGAAACGGTGTTTCCACACAGGCCCCAACTATAAATTAGCCAAACTTATGAAAGTGAAGCAAACAAAATATATATAATAAAATGATGGCTTTGAAAAGTGGAAAAAGGCTTTAGATGAAAATGACGCATGGACTAGCTTTGGCTTTGGAATGACCTGAACGGCCGAGCATCACCTCCCTCACCCTCCACCTCATTATAAGGAAGGGACCTCAATATTTAATGCTTTTTCCACTCTGTAGCACGAAAAATATAATCCTTTTTTTTTTTTTCAACAAACGGAATTAGACGAAAAATATAATCCTGGTCCGTTGAATTTTGTGCAAAAACAGAGCCCCTTGGAGAGAAAATTCTAGATGAAATTTAGTGCACTGACTCGTTCATTAAACAACCCTCAAGTCAAAAAGATCCAATCTTTATCACATCTACCTCCAATTTTTGAGCTATATTGGATTTTCAACTCAAATAATTTCTGGGTTTTGCTCAGTTGACCAATAGTTCAGGTTTTGTTGAAGCTTCCAGGAAAGAGGGTTTATGAGGTTTTGCACTTTTTTAGTATTTTTAAAGGCTAACTTAACAAAGTTTGATTTGTATTTGAACTCTGCCTCAAGTTCATGTTCTGTTCTGTTCTGTCTCGATTCAAAGTTTGATTATACATTTTTTGGTTGAAAACTTGTAGTTTTGTGAATCTGGAGGGGCCATGGTGGTGGTTTTCTTGGTTATATAAGTCGGTTGTTGAGACTTCTGGTGCTAATTATAGTTACAAGTTGTGCTAGAAAGTTGTTTGCTTTTTGGTGTTCAAAGCGTGGAATATGAAGGGGTGTTTTTGAACTGGGAGCATGGTGGTTATGTATGGGTAGCACAACAGTGAAAGTTGGTGCAGAGCATAATAGAAGTGTTGCTTCTGGGATGCCAAGCTTCATTTCTCCAACACCAGTTTCCAATCAAATGTAATTTTGAACTCATTTTCTTTCTGTAAAAACTTTTATTTGCTTAACCGTTAATTATTTCGTGTAATTCGTTACTCACACGGTAACTCTTAAATGGTTTTTGCAGCATGATCGAATTGAGTTTTGCAGATGGCTATAAGTTAGTTTCATTTTTTACTCGTCCTGTTGTAGTTATGTCAAGTAGCTAGTTTTTGAGTTCATTAAGTCTCCATACCATGTCTTAAATGTTCACCGAGTGCTACTGATCTGAGGTTGACTGCTGTATGGAGGTACAACATCTCAAATCGTTATGCAGTCTAAGAAAAGGAAGATTTGAAGATTTATGAATTCCATGCGCCATTTTGAAGTCTTAGGAGAAAAGGAAAGAAAAAAGGAAGATTTGGACATTTTACTATTTCCTTGTGGCATTTTGAATTCATACGTTTGCATTTGTCGAAATATGTGTTACATTTGATAACTTCTACTGGCGTCGTGCAATTTTTGCTATGTATGTCACATTATAGGGCATAGATGGAAGGAATTGTAACTTGATCAGTTGAAATTTTAGGTGTTATTCTGCATTGGGAGTTTGTTCAACAAGGACTTAATAATGTTTATATGCAGAATTTGTAGAGTTGTAGGTTTTTATCATTTAATTGTTTGAAGCTATAAACAATTATAATATTACATCTGTTTCAGATCTTATAAAGAATGTCAAATTAATTGATTATCTACATCATCTTAAGCCATCTATCTTAAAAAAATGGGAACGTGAAAAATGAATAATGATGATTACAAACATCTAACTGTAATATGTTGTGTTTGGCATTGGTTTTGAGTATTAAAGCTTGGATGGGGTTATGTGTTGTTGAAGCTCATTTTATACCTATGATAAGATAATGTGATGCTTGATGTTTCTTATGTAATTACATGTTACCAAATAATTTAAGCCCAATGCGAGGAATAGTGATGTCGATTTTTGTTTGTAGTACTTACAACCTGGGGATTATTACAATATACATAAAGGGTGAGCTGAAAGGTTTGTAATTCTGGATTTCAGGGCCACAGAAGGGAATGCTACTCATTCTTCTCGAATTACAGACTTTGGAGTCCTGGAACAGTATCTAGGTTTCCGCATCGGGGATGGTGCAAATGTCAACCGAAGTATGTATACAATGAGCATTTTCTCCAATGTTTTTCTCACAATCAATTTCTCTTTTGATTTGTTGTAAGTTTTACAGAATAAGCAGTTACAACTTTTTTTCTGAACCCATTCATCAGGAGATTGACTACATGCTGGCATAACACTCTTGACTGTCACTGCTATCCTAATATGTTTTTACTCTTCTAATTCCTTAACATTTACACTAGTAGGCTTCCTGGTTCACTTCTTCTGGTTTCCATTAAGAAGTTGCAAAGTAGAGAATTATGGCGCTGGCAGAGATCATTAAAGACTACTAAAGCACATAGAAGTTTATAATGTCAAACATTTTTCATGAATCAAAAAATGCAAAAGAAGATTTAAATCCAAATGCACCTGAAGTGGAACCAGGAAAATAGGATTGAGTTTAACAACAGCTGAATTCAACCTGATAAGGCATTCTTTGTTTGTAATAGAGTTTCCCAGAATCTCCAGGTGCCACGAGTAGTCTGTGTTGCTTGATTCCCTTTCAAATCTTAATTTAGTTTGGATGTTATAAAAGATATTGAGCTAGAGGTACTGGAGCTTAGATAAAGACAGTGGGCTAGCATGGCAATTTGTGGGTATGCCAGTTTAGTTTGTCTTTGCTGAATATTGGAATCCTGGTGTGCAAGAAACTAGTTTTCATCTGAAAGTTAGGGTTTGCAATTCCACATGTTATATTAATGAGAATCCGTGGATGATGATGTTAGATTTTAAGCATGACCTTATGCCTTGACATGAATAAGCATATTCTGATGAGAATTTCTTGGAATGCATCAAAATTTCATAATCTTTTATTGCTTAGACTAATTAGAATATCTTATTTAATTGAAAATTTTACTGCAGCCTTTTAAGTCCATGAAATTTGATGGATAGGAAAGATCAAATTTGAGCTCCAATCTTGCGTTTGACTCAGTGGGCCTGTACTTCATGGTGATAGCATGTTTGATTAATTTAATCATAGAACTATAAAAACTGTTCCTTTTCTGTTTAAAACAGTTTTCTTTCTTTTTTTTTTTTTTCTTTTTCCCTTCTCAGTCCATGGGGTCTTGTACTCTTGTGTTTAACTGTTTAGGTTTTCAATATATTTAGCTGAATATTTTATGTTGGTGTAGGTCCAGCATTCAATCTAGGTGTAACTAATGCAGCAGCAGGTACTGATCTCCAATCTGGCAAGGTACTTACAACCTCATTCTAAAGACGTGTTTATTTTTGTTTTTAATGTTGAAAGTGTTGCCTTTTCCTAAGGTTATGAAATTGATTCGTAGTACATGTTTTGATGATATATATTGCTTCACTTGATCGTTCAGTCTGCCAATTCAAATTTGCCTTCTGCTATCTCGATGCCTCAAACAACACAATTACAAAAGGGGTCACAACCAAATGTACTTTCTGTACCTGGTGCTCATCATGAGAACTGGGGGGAGTCTAACATGGCAGATTCCAGTTCCCGCACTGATACTTCAACAGATCCAGATGGAGAAGATAAAAATCAGCGGGTAATGTGCTTTAACAACCTTTAAACAGTTTGCTTGTAGGTTGGTTTGTTCCTGCCTCTTGACCTTTCTGCTCTATTACTTACGCTGTAGGTTAAGAAGCTTTTCAGACATTTACTCCTGGAAACATTTTGCATGCACGCATACATACATACATACATACATACATACATACATATATATATATATATCATGTGGTCGTCTATATATTTACATGTGGGGGTCTAATATTGTTTCTCTTTTATTAACTTGGGTTCCAAGAGAGAATGCTTTCACGTACTATTTGCAAATGAAAAAATTATCTGGAAAACTGTCATAAATTGTGCATATAATTCTTCACCAAGTAATGTGCATTTGAGTCAAACTAAATGTTAGTTGTGCCATATGCAGGGTGACATGGGTCAATCCACTGGTGCTGCTACTTATGACTCTAGTGACAAATCAAAAGAAAAGAACATGGATCAGAAGGTTTGCTTTTTGGAATGTTCGTCTCGTTACCCAGTTTGATATGGTGGTTGCTAACTCTTTTTGCTTCTGACCTCACCCAGACATTGCGTAGACTTGCTCAAAATCGTGAAGCTGCTAGGAAAAGTCGATTGAGAAAGAAAGTAAGATTTTAAAGTTCCATTTACATTGAATACCATTTATTTTCCTGAGGATTTTGATGTTTCAGTCCTCTTGTTTGCCTATCTCTCTGGATTATTTGAGAATAGAGTGTCTCTCTTTCCCTCCCTCCCCCTCCCCCTCCACCTTTCCTTTTTTTTTTTTTTGTTTTTGGCATGGGGAGGGGGAAAGATGAGCAAAAGATACTGTTATTTCTTTGGACTTCAATTTGTAGAGGACAGTGTAATTGTAGTTTGAGAACTAGATTGGTGGATAATCAGTAAGTCTGCTTTTCCTTTGCAGGCTTATGTACAACAACTGGAGAATAGTCGGCTGAAATTAACTCAACTAGAGCAGGAACTCCAAAGGGCACGACAGCAGGTTTATTATTGTTGGTTGTTAATACTTTTTATCTTGTCCAACACCAACCTCTTCAACTGTAATGCATATTACAATCTATGGTTATTGAAGTTGTTCTTACTGCAGGGAATATTCATTTCTAGCATGGGTGATCAATCTCACGGAACAAGTGGCAATGGTATGTTCTATTTCCTTGTGTGAATTGTTGTTCATCACAAATAATCCAATGGAAGCGTTAATGCATTTGAGCCTAATCTTGTATCTAAGTCTGTTGGCTATGCTATTTAAACTCATGTACTACATTCCTGATCTCTCATGTTGTTCTGTCTTTATGACAGGCAACCTCATCATAGTTGAGCGAGCTTTAGGTGTTATTGTGTCCAGGAATCTTGATGTGGTACTCAGTCTTAGGTGTTACTTTAGAATGTGAATTTTGTGGATGATCTTGTGGTCTCTACTGCAGTTGGACAAATTAGATGGAAGGATTTCTTTTTTATGTATGATGATGATTCTAAGTCCATAAAGAAGACAAGAGCCTGCATGCAGAGATTATTTTGTTCTATGTCGGTATAATACAATTGGAAGGACCATACATGATTTTATGAGTAAATACTGCAGAAAACGAACTATTAATAATTAATACAATTGAAACCTGATCAATTCGTTTGGAGTTACAATGTTCACCCTGTTTTAGATGGTTAGTAATTAGTACATAAAGTGAACATAAAAATCTGGTATCCTACTGGATTTTGATCAAACTATTTGTGTTCCATTCAGATTTTTATTTAAAGATAACCGAGCCATTTAAAGTATTCTACAATTTTTGGATTAGCTAACAATCTAAATCTGATATTCTGATTTACAATTTTTAATGAAAAAGACTCCAGTTTTGCAAGTTATGGTGAAGGAATCTATCCGAGTTGGGAGGCTAATGTGTCATAGGAACTAGTAATTATGATCAGTTGAGTTTGTCAAGACAAGTGGTCTCTATCATATACAAGCTCTTCCATGTATTGAGCAGGGAAAGAATTTCCTAAATGGAGTTCCTTGCCTAGCATGCTCTTAGTTACCTTCAATAAGAAATGTGGAAGTACAGTAGAAATCTTTACTTATTTGCTTTCTCTTTACTAAATTTGGAGATTAGATTATTTATTCAACTTATGTCTCATCTAGAGATATCACAGATGTGAATAAATAGAAGATTTGTTCGTTCATCTGGGAATTATATCACTGAAATTTAAGTTGGAGTTTACATAAAAAAAATTAATAACAATAAACTGGTCCGTTGCACATCATTGATGCTGCTTTCAATCCTTTGACCAATCAATTGTGGACAATAAATTTCCCTTCCAAAAGTTCGTCGCTTTTTCTTTTGGTTTTTTTTTTTTGGGTACTTTTATCTGTCTTGTATACAAATATCCTTGCCTTATGATGTTTTCACCAAAGGAAAAATGGATTATTTGAAAGAGCCAGGAATTTCTGGATATCGTCTTTTACTGCTCCATCTGATTTCCTTCTCATTGGGAGGGAAAAATTATCTCACTGCAGTCACGTGAATTTCAAGTAAAAATAAGAGTCGCATCTCAATTATGTTCTCAAAGGAGGTGTTTGTTTAGTGGATTTGGGCTCAAAAGAGGTGTTTGTTTTAGTGGATTTGGGCTCAAGGTTTTTAAAAATTGGGATCCTATCTTGTGTCATTTTGGAAGTCATAGGTAGGATCTTACGATTAAGATCCTACTGAAAAATGCAAAAATCAACATTTTATTTATTTATAAACTTATTGTTCATGAAAATGTATGCAAAATAGATGTAGAAAATGTGATATGAGCTAAAAATATTATGTTATTCAACTATAATGTATAATTTCTAGCATCAATAGATCAAAGTTCAAGTCGCCCAGTATTTACTTTATTTTTTTGGCTAAACATTTGAAAAAATAAATACCATTGATCGAAATTTGTTAAATGCAAGACTCTAAATTCCAAAATTTTAAGACAGCTCTTAGTTTATATAATATGTACTTGAACAAAATTTTGTATAAATTTTACAAACTTTAGGATCCTAATAGGGTTGGGATTGAATTTGTAAATTTGAATCCCAGAATTGTGGGATCTCAACCCAGGATTGGGAATTTAACAACTATTTGGTGCTCTGCTTCAAGAACTAAAATCTTTATATGGGTTTGTCTAAGGTGGGTGAGCTAAGCAATAGTGAATCACAAGGCTTCTGCAATTGGTCTATGAAAGGCTCTTTGTATTACCTTGCATGTGGACTTCTCTATCTCTCAGATTTTTTTTTATGGCCAATTTTACCTGAAAGAATGATCCTTGCAAATTCAGGGGCCATGGCGTTTGATGTAGACTACGCTCGTTGGTTGGAAGAACATAATAGGCATATTAATGAGCTTAGGACAGCAGTAAATGCACATGCCGGTGATGCTGATTTGCGTGTAATTGTTGACAATGTCACTGCACACTACAATGATATTTTCAGGGTGAAAGGTACAGCTGCGAAGGCTGATGTCTTCCACATCTTATCGGGTATGTGGAAAACACCTGCAGAAAGGTGTTTTATGTGGATTGGTGGATTCCGCCCATCTGAACTTCTAAAGGTGTGTGTTCATACTGTAATTAATTTTTTCTCCATATCCTTACATTAAGTTTTATTTGAAAGAGTGCTGGCATTAGATATTATTGGTAGATATTATTGGTGGCTTGTAGAAATTGGTCACTACAAGAATATGAGAGAATGGAGAGAGAACCATTCATATTTAAGATCTAGCAAGCTCATGATGTATGCTGTGTTCATAAGAAATGTGTCTCCCTCGACTCGAACCTACATCATAACTCTTGTATGCTATGTGACAGTTCTGAATGTACTCACAATTTGATTTTTTTTTCTAATAATGATCTGAAGATTAGTAAACTGTGTTTATTCTCAACTTTGCAATATTTTCTTCAAGAAGAAATGTAGTCCTAAGCAGCATGTTATCATATGAATGAGCGGTCTCCTCCTTATGTAGTTAAGCCCTTTGGGAAAAACAGAGTGCTGAATGTGCAAAAGTAAATTTATGTTCGATTCTAAAATGTCTGGTTTCTGGGCTTTACATGGTTTAATGTTAATATTTGTACATGAAACTTCTGCAGTCCTGATGTTAGGAAGGAATGTAACGCAGGGTAGTTTGCCTTTTTCCTGCATGCTTTATAACTCTCCTGGTTTCATTTGTCATCATTTCCTGTCTGGTTGATTACTTGAAGCATTGATGAAGTGAGTTTATTTATTGTAGTACTAACTTGTGTTCCATTGGGATTTTTACTTCGACGGTCTTGTTTTACTCTCTAGCAGCTGATACATTTCTGTTTTTCGATGATACTATATTGTGAGCATTAAAGTTCATGTTGATGTACTTTTTACCGAGTTGCTTGATACCTGGATGCTTCTGTAAAAGGGTGGCAGTATTTTGCTTATAAATGAGCTGGATTAGGATTTAGTAGAATATATTGTTAATGGACTGTGAGGGAAGCTTTGAGTGCTTGTTAATTTGTCGGCTACGTGCTCTAAGTTGGCCAAGTGCTTGAAAATTTGAGGGATTTCCTTCTTTTGATTCTGAAATATCTTCACCTAGCTTCTGAGACATGACAGGTCGATCTGCAAATTTTTGTTTTGAAGTCATTGATGTACTTTGGCACTATGACATCTGTAGTGCTCTTTATATCTTATTCATATTGTCTAACTGGCATGGATGGCAATGCAGCTCCTTGAGCATCATTTGGAGCCTCTGACTGAGCAACAGATGGCTGGTATATACAACTTGCAGGAATCATCACATCAGGCAGAAGATGCTCTTTCACAGGGCATGGAGGCCCTGCAACAGTCTCTGGCTGAGACATTAGCAAATGGTGCTTCTGGCCCTGAAGGTGCATCTGGAAACGTAGCAAACTACATGGGTCAAATGGCCATGGCAATGGGAAAACTAGGAACTCTTGAAGGTTTCCTCCGCCAGGTATTGTAGTTTGACTTCTTACTTGTACAATTCAGTATCCTGATGACTGCTTCAAAAACCATAAATGCTACAACTTGGATGAGGTAGAATGTTAGAATTGTTCCTCTGATCCTTACACACTGCTTCTGTAGGAGATGATCAACAAAAATATGTGGAAACTTGATATATTCTTTAGTAACAATGTATCTGCTTGCTTGATGCTTTTCGTTTGACATTAGTCATATTGAAGTAGATGGTGCCTGGTCTAGTTTGATTTGTGCAATTGTTAGACTTCCAAGGAAAAAGTTCTGTAAATATTGATGTAAGCTAAAGGAAGTGCATAACTGGGACTCTATAACGTTGTCTTAGTACACACCTAAATCCATCAAATATGAAATTAGTGGTAGTTGACAAACTTCTGTTACATTTTTTAAACTTAAGCGCGATAATTAGGTCATATGCAGGGTTATCGATACTGATCAATGCATGTTTGAAAACTAAATGTTGGCAATAGTTGAAAACCTGCAGTCTAGTTTGCTAAGATGGTAAAATTTTTTGCTGAAATTGTCGTTCTGGCATGTAACAGGCAGACAACTTGCGACAGCAGACACTCCAACAGATGCACCGTATACTGACCACAAGACAGTCGGCTCGTGCCCTTCTGACAATAAGTGACTATTTCTCGCGTCTTCGAGCCCTGAGTTCCCTTTGGCTGGCCAGGCCACGAGAGGGATGAGTGAAGCTCTGCTTCTTGCATCTCACTAATACTGTCATCAACTGCATGTACTAAAAGGCCTATTACTTGATGTTGCTCGAGGGAAAGCTGGAGCAACCATTGCAGGCAACCAACCCAAGCCATTAGGTGTTATTTGTGTTCTGCTTGATGTAAAGTTTTCCTGCTAATCTGCTGTTGTACAATAGTATTTACTTTTCATGGTAGGCTGTATGCTGCTGGTTTTTCTGCTTCCAAACACATATAATAATATATGTTCATATTTATTAGGAGTATGACAGAAAAGACACACCTAGGTTTTAGCCATAAAATATGTACAGAAACCAAAATGATTTGAATAAATTTATTCTGGCTTCTGTTTTCCACCATTCCCACTCTTCCACCCTATTCCTTGCCATTTTTGTTTGTTTGGTTGGTTTTGCAGATGTGCAAGCTAGTTGTGCTTCTTGTATCTTTTTTTTTTTTCTTTGGGGTGGATGCTTGAAGCAAGAGTGATCTTCACATTTGGGAGCATGAAACTATGAAAAGAATTCAAGTCTTCCTTTGCTTAGTTGACCATGGTGTCCTTTTGCAATCAAAAGAATGTATAGCATGGTTTTCTTGGGGATCAATTGAAGTTTTATCAATTTTATAAGAAAATTACCAGATTAGTTCTCTTTCATTTGAAAAGTATCTCTAATTTTGAGCAAGTTTCAGTATACGAATTCTGGTCCCTTATTCATATAACCTTGACAAATAATAAGATGGATGACAGAAAAGACACACCTAGGTTTTAGCCATAAAATATGTACAGAAACCAAAATGATTTGAATAAATTTATTCTGGCTTCTGTTTTCCACCATTCCCACTCTTCCACCCTATTCCTTGCCATTTTTGTTTGTTTGGTTGGTTTTGCAGATGTGCAAGCTAGTTGTGCTTCTTGTATCTTTTTTTTTTTTCTTTGGGGTGGATGCTTGAAGCAAGAGTGATCTTCACATTTGGGAGCATGAAACTATGAAAAGAATTCAAGTCTTCCTTTGCTTAGTTGACCATGGTGTCCTTTTGCAATCAAAAGAATGTATAGCATGGTTTTCTTGGGGATCAATTGAAGTTTTATCAATTTTATAAGAAAATTACCAGATTAGTTCTCTTTCATTTGAAAAGTATCTCTAATTTTGAGCAAGTTTCAGTATACGAATTCTGGTCCCTTATTCATATAACCTTGACAAATAATAAGATGGGATGTTTGACAATAAAATTTGGCCAGTTTCTATTTGTCCTCCATTAAACAATTGAAAATTGAATAACATGGACGATTAATTCATTTTCATGAAAATTGATGGAACCAAATTGGTAAGCAATGAAATGATATGGAAGTAAATCATACTTCTTCCGCTACTCAAAAAAAAAATTTTTTTTTTTTCTATGCTCGTATTAAACTCAAGTGCTATTAAAAAGTTGGGTGGCAAAGTGCACAAATGGTCCAAACTCTTTTGTAAGTCAAACATTATTAGTGCCTTAAATTAAAGCAATGTATTTTAGTCCCAATTATTTTGACAACAATAATTTTTTGTCCAATAATTCATTATCAGTTATTCTTTGACCTAAAAGATGTCAATTACTGATTTTGTGCTAATAAAGTGAGGTATAAAAATAGAAAAAAAAACCTTATTCCATGGAAAAAGGCATGTGTTGAAAAGTTGATGTAGACATCAAATTTTTGTCAATTTTTAATGTTTTCCTGAATTTTTATATTTAATGAGTTATTTATTTTCTTACATTTTAATGTGCATTCTTTCTCATTTTTGCAGGTTTGTTTTAGGAAAAAACAAAAACAAAAACAAAAACAAAAACAAAAACAAAAACAAAAACAAAAAAAAGAAGAAAAGAAAATCAAAAAATTTTCTCCTAATCATTTTCCCTACCAAAAAACACTTAACCCATTCCTACACTCAACTTTCTTGATCTTTCTTGTCATTTGGTAAAAATCATCATTTTGGCAAATCCAACACACAAGCTCCTGTGAGACCCTCAAGAGTTGCCGGCTTTTGTGGTTTTCACGGGAATTAGGTTTGTCCATATATCAAAAGTCCTTTGGGCTTGGAAAAAAGACATTAGCCTTGTCTCGGGGGAGTATGTGGTCTCTTTAGGTCTAGCAGGCTCCCTTGTGGAGGTTGATATCCCACATCGGGGTTCGGAGGAGTTGGGGTAGAGTAGATAAGTCTCCTGTGAGACCCTCAAGGAGTTGACGGCTTTTGTGGGCTTTTACGGGAATTAGGTTTGTCCAAATATCAAAAGTCCTTTGGGCTTGGAAAAAAAAAAAACACACAAGCTCCATTTTTTGGCTACAAGTCCCTCTCGGTTCTCTGCTCTCTGGGGGGACCAACAGAAAAGACCCAAAAAAAGAAACAAAAA
The DNA here is from genome assembly GCF_036785885.1 of Coffea arabica. NCBI lineage: Eukaryota > Viridiplantae > Streptophyta > Magnoliopsida > Gentianales > Rubiaceae > Coffea > Coffea arabica. Next base: position 20,334,564 of record NC_092321.1, read on the forward strand.
CACTCCCTCTCTCGGCTCCTTTTTCTTTTTTTCTCCCAACACACTCACACACAACTTAAAACAAAAAAAGGAAGCAGCGATCGGTTAGGCTATTTGGAGCTTGGCAAATTTCATCAAAAACTTTGGCCAAGGGACCAAACTCCTCATTGAGGTATTATTTTTCTTCTTTTTTCCAGCTTTTCATTTTATTAACTAATTAGATTAAATTCATGTTTTGCTATCTATTTGTCTCTTTCTTTTACTGATGTTGTTGTTATGTGGTGTTGTTGAAGTTTTGGGGTAAGCCATGTATGAAATTAAGAAAAATGAAACGGGCCCATGAATGCATGTCAAGTGTTTGTGAAAATGCCAAAATGAAAAAAAGAACGAATTTTAGGGACTGTTTTGCCTTAATGTAGTTTTTTGTTGTTGTTTTCTGGTTAGCTAAGATTATAGTTGTAATGTAGAGATTATAAGGAGTATTGTAATATAATTTTTATGATTTTTGGTGGAGGTTTAAAGGTTTTAAGAAAATAAAAACTGGACTGATTTCTTGGCTTTTTGGCCACTTTAGGGTCAATTTTTGTTAAAACTAAATCCGGAAATGAAATCTACGCGAAAAATGGAGTGGGGAGGTGTATTTTGAGAAATTTTGGTAACCGGAGAGGTCGCCGGCGGCGGCGTCACCGGCGGCCACCATGGCCGCCAACTGAAATAAGCTTCGGATGACAGGAGAAGGAAACGAAACGGATGGGGAGGAGAAGGAAAAAGAAAGAAAAGAAAAGAAAGAAAAAAGGGGGTTTGGGCTAGTGTTTTATTTTTTAGGTGGGCTTGTTGTTGTTTTGGTTGGGTTTGGGGAATGGACCTTTGTTTTTTTTTGAGGTTTCGGTTGGGTTAGGAGGTCGGAGCCCACGTTTTTTTTGGTTGGGTTGGAGTGATAACAGACGGGTTAGCCTGCTCGTTTCCTTTGGGTTTCGGTTGGGCTTAGGTAATATCGGCCCAAATAAATAAAATTGATGGCCTGATGGCCTTTCTTACCCAAGGCAGAAACCGAAATTTGCACCTTAGCCCCTGATCTTTGGAGTATTTTATATTACGGCCCAGAATATTTTAAATCTCTTTCACTTAGGTCCTTAATTTAATTGTATTTTGGTCCCTGAATTTTATCTTTCATTTAATTTTGACCTCTGAACTTTGGAAAAATATAATTTTTGTCCCCAAAAGTTTTTCGATTTTTGCAATTCAGTCCTTGATGAATTTTGACTCTCTTTATTATGATTGTTTCTTTTCTTTAATAGATAATTCTGCTACTTTTGAATATACTTAACTTGTAATTTTTAGGTTTTCTTAAATTTCTTTGCGTTTGACATATTAGTGTGGATTTAGTACTTTTATTATTATTATTTTTTAATTAAATTGGTGCCCTGATTCTTTTGTTCATTGTGAGTATAAATAGGACAATTTGACTTCATTTAGTCACCACTCCAAACGGGAGGTACTCCTATTTTTATTATTTCAATGTCAATTACGTGCTCTTATGTGCTCCTATGTGTTCTTATGTGTTTATATATTTTTATATGCTTTATTTATTGGATTTAAATGTTCATTTAAATTTTCTTATATTATATTTGTTTAGTTAATTTTTATAATTATTCGAGAGGCATTTAAATACCTCAAAAATGTAATAGATATGATAACTAATTTTATTTTATCATATCTTTCCCATTTTAGATTGTAGTTAGATTCCCCGATGTAATAGATAGGTTGCGTGTTTATGTGGCTTACATGTTATGTGTTTTATCCGCTTTTCTTAGGATTTTAGCATCTAGATATTATGTTTACGTGTTATGTGCAACGTGCTCTTATGTGTTTATTTGTTTTAATTTATGTTTTATTTGTTTCAATATGAATTGTTAATGCATGACGTCATCACACTAGTCCAACCCTAGTTGTGGCTTATCCCTCCGCTTACTTGCTAGTCCAACGCTAGTAAGGATTTTTAGAAATGGGCTAGTCTAACGCTAGACCCTTTAGGTCGTCTTGCGCTAGATTCATCTTTGCGTGCTATTCACTACATTCTCATGCATATTTTTCATTTTTAGGATCTTTTCTCATTTGTATGATATTTCCTATTATATTATCCCCTACCCGCTATAGGTGCTAATCATGTCATTTAGAATTGCATCTCATTTAAGCTAGTTTATTTGCTTGCTCATGTTAGGATAATTATTTTTCAAACATGGGAAATGAGTGATTATAACTTTTTAGTTTAAATATCCCATTAATCCCTGTATAAGAAAATTATGTCACGAGTTTTTGCCTCCCGTACCCTTTATGTTGCATTCCCTTTTCTTTGATCACTTATATCTATGTATATAATTTAATTTCTTTTCTTTACTTTTTAATTTCATCATTTGCATGCTCGTGATCCCTTCAAGGAATTATTTTGGCTTTCGCAATTAATGCGATTGGTTCAATTAAACCCTTGAATGAACATTTTGTCCATTTCGATAATTTTATAAATTTAGATTTGCATCAATGTAGGAAACATCCAAATGTGATAAAATTAAGGGTTAGATTAGGAAAATTTTGACTAAATCTCGCAACTAGCTTAGACTAGGTTGAAAGGGTGCCTTAGCTTTGAGTTAATCGAACCTTTGCCTTCCCTTTCTTCAACCGTGACTCCCGGACCAATTTTTCTCTTGTTTTTCGAAGACCTGGAGTTGTCAAAAAGGGTTTTATTTTATTTTATTTGAGTCAAAAATATTTTAGGGGTGACTTGGTACATCCAAACTCAATACCAAGTGGTGACTCCTCTTTTTCTTAAAAACCCTTTTTAGACTAAATTTTTGGACCCAAATTGTCGCATTTTTTAAAGTCCCATTTTAGATCCTTTTTTACTTAATTTCACATCTTTTATGAATACCCTTTATTTTTATTTTTCCATCGCAAAAAATGGGGCGCGACAGTTGATGAATTAGGTTACAAGAATATGGAACCTACAACAAAACTATTATAAAAGTAGTTTTATGAACTTGGCTGAACTAACAATGAGAGATTCAAAAGAGTTTTTAACGCTTGTGATCACTCTCCTTAAGGTGTTGTTTGCCCACTAACTTGCTAATCAGATTGAAGTAGCAAATTATCCTCTAGGTTATAATGGAAAACAAGAAACTAGCCTATAGCAATTTAAACTTATTTTCTTAAAAAAAAAAAGATGAATTCCTTTTTTTTTTTTTTGGCAAACTCAACCTTTACGGTATGTTTGGTTCCCTATAAAATTGGGATTTAGAATTGGAATTGGGATCATAATTCCAATTCCATTGTTTGGATTTTGCTTCCCTCAAAGAATTAGGGGCTGCTTGGTTAGAGGGTTTGGGAATCACAGAAAGGAATGAATCCCTTATTTGTTGCTTGGGTTAAGTCTATTGGAATGCAAATTTTGGAATCATTTCTAAAAAATCGGACTTCCTTAATTTCCGAGCAAATTGGGAGGTTTTGGACAAAACCCTCAACTGATTCCCTCAGACAATATTTATGATAGGCCTACCCTCTCTTTCTCTCCATCACACGCAGCACCTTCTGTTCTTCTTCTTCATCAGATTTTCTCTCTCTTCTTCTTCATGTCTTATCCAAAATTTCTTCTCCGTTGCCTCTGCAATTTTCTTCTCCGTTGCCTCTACAATTTTCTCTGCAATTTTCTTCTCCGTATGCAAGCTTTTCTCTTCCTTCTTCTCTGTTTTTTCAGGCTACTCACTGGTTAGCTAAAAATAAAAAAGAAAAGAAGGGAATTCGACACAATAACACTAACTGGACCAAAATGCTATGCTCTAGACCCATCACCTTCTCACTTTTATTCCACTCACGCTACTCACTGTGTTTTCTTGAATTACGCATTCAATGGAAGCTCAGAAACAAAGGGTCAATCGATTTTTGATATTTTGGTTATTTAATCCGTGAATACTGGTATAGTTTGGGTGGGCTTCTGGTTGCCTTGTACCTATTTGTAAAATTGTTTGTCTGAATACCTTTCAGTTTCATAGTTATGGGCATTAAATACAAAATCTGCGAGTTTTCCATAAAGAGCTGGTATCTTATGAGCTATCTTTTTTTTTTTTTTTTTGACTTTCACATATTTAATTTATAAATATAAAACATATTAGTTTTCCTTTGGCCGTTATTTAACCAATTTTTCCTATAAAAAGTTGGTATATTTTCCATAAAGAGTTGGTACAAAATATACTAAAAACCTTGCCAGTTTTCCATAAAGAGCTGGTATGTTATGTGTTATTTAACCAAATTTTCATATTTAAATAAATTTATGAAAATTAAAATAACGTATTTGAAAGTTGTGTTTTTATTTGGAAGAACGCATTCCTTGGATGCATTTTTCACCCTTTGGGAAGAGAATAAAAAATCGCCACCCTTTGGGAAGTTAGTTTAAAAACTCCCTCTTTTTGGGAATTTACTCCTTGTTAATGCAGCCACTACATTTATTTTTTGGTATTAATTTTTTAAAAATTTATGATTTTCTTATGTTTTATCAAAAAGTTAATAACTATTGTAGTTACAATTATGGAGATGTTAATTTGTCGTATGTGTAATTCTTTTATTTTATAAGAATTGTTATATCAGGGGTAAATTTGGAATTTAATTGCATTTAATTCTGAAACACTCATCAAACCAAGCATCAGGAATTGGAATGATGCTAATTCTAATGTGTGAACCAAGTTAGATATTGGAATGAAAAGTTTAATTCCAAAACCAGAGTCCATGATTCCATTTCCATTTCCGATTCCAATCTGTGAAACAAGCAACCCCTTAGAATTGAATCTGAATTCTATAAGAGTCCAATTCTATGAATTGAATTCTTTATCCAACCAAAAGAATTTCAATTCCAATTCCACAACTAAACGGGTTCTCGCGCGGATCTAGTATGGGTCAAAAATTAAAATGGGGTCAAGGATATTGGCACCCCTTTCTTCCTGTCTAACTCACCATTTTTCCTCAGCCGCTAGTGCTATGCTCTCCACCGTCACTTCCACCTGCAACCCTAGTATCTTACCTTGCCCACCACCGTCTCCCCCCTGCCTTCCATTTCTCTGGCCACTTCCTCCATCCTTCGCCACTCTCGCCACTCGTCCACCCCAAATTTCAGACACATTTAGGGCTTGTGAGACACCCAGGAGGGATAATGCGAATGCAAAGTTGACTTCCAACAGTAGAGGAACACCTTTTGGTCTCTGAGATTTTGCCGCTACTATTGCCCCGAATCGAAATGGCCTGTGCGGAACTTTGAGCCTAAAGATGTACTAACACATGGCAACCTCGAATAGAGTACCAGTGGTTCGCGCTAAACACCCATCATATTAAGGAAATTACAAGCCAAGTTGGTAAGAGTTGTTTCTTAATTTTTCCAACATCAAAATAATCTACTATCAGAATAATCTCTTAATCTTTCCAGCATCTTTCTAGCACATAATTATTTTTTTGCTTCAAAAAAAAAAAGAAAATTATGATTAGCCAAGAAGGGAAGGGAAGAGAGGGGGGGTTTGGTTTGGTTGACAACGAAACCAATTCTATAACTTGTTGCCCGCAGATGTTTGGGATGCCATCTTGAACAACAGGGCAGTTCAGGATCTCCGGGGCTCAATCTCTGCAGGTCATATGCAACAAATTTATTTGACAAAACTTTCAAAATATATACGTTTATTCCCCTGCCTTCTCTGTATGATTAATCATATAGTCATTTACCTTAGCAACAATTCATCCTACTAGGAGTCTTTTAGATAATTTGAAGAATTCTAGGGTGAAGTTTTATAATTCATATCTGTTCATTGCTTAAAACAAAAGCTTTCTAAACCTTGTTTGAACTTCCTGTATTGCCTGACAAAGACCAAAGACATGTTTAGCTGAAGCTTGCCTGCACTTGTGCTTTACAATGGTTGTTTGTCTTCAATTTATAGAGCACTTTATCTTGTTGTCTTGTTGTTTCTTTTCTTAAAGGAAAAACTTGCTGTCGGGTCAGGGCCTGAAAAATCTTTTATGTATCGTCTCAAGGCTGCTAACTTCTCGTCAATGGACATGGAATGTGATGAATGTGTGTTTTGGACTATTTAATGCTGTCATAAATTCTCACACACTCTCTCATATCGTACATTTAAATGTGTTTGATTGTTCCTAATATGTTACAGGAAGGCTTGTTTAACCTTGTCCTGCATTTAAGTAAAGTCGGTGCATTCTTCTTGATAGCAAAGTTGCGGGCTGACGAAGTTAGACATGCTTAAAGGCTGAAGATCGTCACTCCAGTCTTCCTTGTATCTGTGGTATTTATAAAGGTATTTATTTTCAAGCACTTAGAATGCTGTGAATAGGTTTTTGATGTGAAAATTATAGCTCTATCTCTGGCTTTCATATTTCAACTATTGAGCCTGGTAATAACGGTTCAATTTTGACACTAACTAGCACACTTGTCCTGCAGTTCTTTTCTTGGGTGCGTTTAGTTCTACAGTGATAAAGTCTTGAGCATCTCCTAGTATTTTCGCAAGTTTGTAACTAGTTTTGTATGATCCACACTTGAATATTTGAGAGTTTTATGAGTTATGCAATTGAAAAGTCATGACACAAATAATAAGTTATGGAATTGAAAATTCAGGGCACAAATCATGATGTCTTAACTCATCATTGAACACTTTTCACACTATAAACTAACTTTCCAACAATATGTATGTCAAATGACCTTTTTGAAAAGTTGAAGAGGAGATTGCAGCTAATATGTGAATACATAGTACGCAATCATTTTTACTTTAGAAAAATTATATATATACCTGCATTCTTGTTGCTTAATCTATCAGCATGTGTAGGATTGAAAGACAAATTAAACTGCTTAAAATTCCAATCAAACTCGGTTAGGTAAGAGTTCTTTTGAATATAGTTTGTCATCTAATCAAACTAAACTTAAATAGCATTTCATATTTGTCAAAATTTTAAATTCGGCTCGAACTTAGCCCAATTAGCATAAAATGAAATTTATAATTATAAAATTCAAAATACTTGAGTGTTCGACTCAAGTTTGATTCAATAAAAGTTTGTTTGAGTTCAACTAAATAGATTAACAAATCAAGTTTGTACACAATTTTAAACTTGATAGAATAATTAATGAGCTTGAAAACTAGGATATTCAATTTGATTAGACTCGCTTAAACAGCCAATCATGAATGGGTTTGTGACTTCAAATTGAGAATAATTTGCTATATTTTGAATTTATTGGGGTTCAAAATAAAAATGTATCAGTTTATATATATTGAGTACCAAAAAGTAGAAACAGATAATTCTCAAATGTAAGGGCTTCTTGTACAATTTAAACTTATAAGCTGAAATAAGGATAATTGAAGTTAAACCGTTCAACGTCACATTTTCTGGTTCCCCATGCCCCACCAAAACCCTGACCGGCAAAGTAAGCAAGCTCGCTACTATTGCCGGTCAGAAATTCACCGGCGGCCGTCTGCCTATCCAGGTAACTTTAATTCTTTAATCTCCATTGGTTATTATTCTATGAACTAAACAAACTGCATTAGTTTTAGCTGGTTTTAGCTCTTGATCAGTTTCTTCCAGCTCATTTACTTTTGCATGAATATCTTGCCTTTTTTTATTATTAAATTTTTATAATTATTGAACTGTATAAGTAAATAGTTCTAATTTTTTTCACAGAAATTGGAAAAAGGAAAAGAAAAGGCCTTTATTTTTTTTGGATGAATTAAGGAGAAGAGAGAGAAAATGCCTAATCGAACTCGGCCGATGACAGCATTATTGGTGTTTACCGGACTCAATGCCATTTTGGTCTCAACAATTGAACCAGTCTACGATTTCGTCTGCTTCCATCCCTACTGGGAACGCAGGGTAATTTTGTTCTTTTTTATTTTATAGAAACAATGGATTTTTTTGCTGCTTCTGTTTTGTTTTTTAATTGGGAAATGGGAAAAATGCATTTTTCATCCTCAAAGTTTGGGTTGTTGACCAATTTCATTCTCAAAGTTTCACCCAAAGCACATTTCATCCTCAAAGTTCCGTAATTTTGACTAATTAAGGACAATTGACGGGAATTGGCAAATTTATTGTTAGAACTAACGGTTTTACCCAACAAAAAATGGGTAAAATCAAATGGAGCCATTTTTTAACGGAACAATAATTTGCAACGGACCAAAAGCTCCATTCTTCTCCTTCTTCTCTCTGCCTTTTTGCAACCCCAAAATTTTTTTGCCAATCTCTGGATCTTTAAACCTTTCATCCTCAGAGCATCTGTCAGTGGTTCTGAAGTCTCATTTTTGCCTAATAAGGAGCAAAAGTTCTGAAATTTCCAGTGGTTCATCAACTCCATTCTGCAACTGTGGGTTGAGAACAAAAATGAAGTCTCCAATTGCTCTTTACAAGGAATCTTCTTCCCAGATTCTCATCGCGCCAACAGGTGCTCATTTTTGTTCTCAATCCACAGTTGCAGAATGGAGTTGATGAACCATTGGAGACTTCAGAACTTCTGCTCCTTATTAGGCAAAAATGAGACTTTAAAACCACTAGCATATGCTCTAAGGATGAAAGGTTTAAAGATCCAGAGATTGACAAAAAAATTTTGGGGTTGCAGAAAGGCAGAGGGAAGAAGGAGAAGAATGGAGCTTTTCGTCCGTTGCAAATTATTGTTCCGTTAAAAATGGCTCCATTCGATTTTACCCATTTTTTGTTGGGTAAAACCGTTGGTTCTAATGATAAATTTGCCAATTCCCATCAATTGTCCTTAATTAGCCAAAATTACGGAACTTTGAGGATGAAATGTGCTTTGGGTGAAACTTTGAGGATGAAATTGGTCAACAACTCAAACTTTGAGGATGAAAAGTGCATTTTTCCCATTGGGAAATTGTCAAATGATTAGAGTAATTATAAGACTTGTGTATTGATGCTTTAATGTGGTTTGGAGTGGTGCATTTTCCTTTTTTTCTGGTTAAGTTATTATCAAAGACTTTTGTTGGCACATGAAAATGATGTAGGTTTGATCAATTTTTGAGGGAAAGAAATGAAATTTAAAATTTCCAAGTACGATAAGGTTCTTGTGAGCTGAGCAGAGTTTTGACTGAATTATTGGAACTCAATGGTGTAAAATGTGATACAAGGTTAGATATGAGAAGGGAAGCGAAGTTGAGATAGTTGCATAGGGAACAGATGTCCAGTTTGTATTGAAAAAGAGCAAAAAAAAAAAAAAAGGATAAAGAGAAGCAAGGATGAGTGGTATTAGTGAAGGAGAAGAATTATAGGTAGCTGCTTGACATAATCTGAAGAGCTTTGCAGTAATTCTAGATTTTTTGTACCTCTTCTTGATGGCATCTGGATTTTATGGTGTGAATTGTCTGCTCATATTGTTTATCTTTACTGTGATATACTGTGATAGTTACTGCTGTATCCTCTTCAAGGTTACAGTCACCATCTTCTTCAAATTTTTTACAGCTTTTCAAGAAAGGAATAAGGAATAAATTGTAAAATTGTCAGACTTGAGAGATTTCAAGTGCAACAGAGTTTTAGACAAGCATTTCATCTTGTGTTTGCCTTTGCAGAACCTTCTGTTTAAGCACTGAGTTTTATGGTCAGATATTTTTATATAATTCTCCTCTCTGATGCATGTAAAGTACTCTTACAAGAAACAATATGTTAAAACCTTTCTATTTTGATTGCTGAGACTGAATTTTTATCAGAGAGAATGCCGGCGTCGGGAACGTGAGGCTGCACTGGCGAAGAATCCGGTATCGCATTGAAAATTATAGCAATGGCAAGTGTCTTGGATAAGTTTTCCATCCATCATCCTATGGTGTTTTGTGATTTGTACGGGAAGGAAAGACTTGGAACTAAAAATTCTACAAAAGAAACACTAAGAAACAGAAAAAGAAGGTAAAAAATACTTTCCTTCACTTGAACCTTTACCAATGATTTTGGGAGCTACCCTGAAGTACATCCTTTGGAACACTTTTGGCAGAAAAAGTTTTGACTGAATTTTAATCTCACGCCGAGGGAAATAACTGTTGTAGCTTTGGGACTTCACTATGTAAAGTATGACTTGGAGGTTGGACATGTTACATGTAAAGGCTCCTTCGTAGGTTTATCCACCATATGCAAGTAAAACTAGGGGTGCTTCTTTTGAAATTTTGGTAGTCACAGTGCCTTCTTTCATTTTTCAGGAAAAAATTGGTTGATGCAAACTATTCTGTTCATCCTGTGTTATTTATCCTCTTTGTTGGTTCCTTATGGTAGGAATGAACAGTTTTCTGTTCATCTTTTATCTGTAATCTGTCTCTGTGAAGTCACTCTCATGGACAAAACTGTGTCTGTCCGGGGTTGGGTTTTTGGAGAAAAGAATATGACATTCGCATATCACAGAAGCACCTCTCCTCTGCTAGTATGCAACACCATTTATATTGTTAATTGAAGATGGTACAATCTATGCTGTGATTACCCTATTGTATGTCATACTGCTCTTCTTCTAGTTTCCTTCTGATAGATAGAATAGCATCCCTTTATATGTGACTTCGTACTTCTGCATTAACATGATCTTTCTTTTGATGTCTACATTCTCTAGAAAATTATTGGGATGCTTCATATGAAGTTTGTCTTTAAGTTTCTGATTTGAGTCAGAGGCAGTAGTGTAAGAGTATCTCATCCCTGTACATAATTTTGTTTGGGATCAAAAATATGATTTTTGCACATGGGTCCTCTACCGTATCATCCATCCTTAATGATATTAATTCGTTGGGTGTAGAGGATGGAATTTGAGGTGGGGACAAGGGGTTCACGGATTTTTTAGATGTAATGGTTCAGGTGCAGTTTTCCCCTCTTTAGGAAGCAAATGAAGCTTTTTAGGTCTTTTTACCAAAGATTTTGTCCCACTTGCATAAAATTGGCACCCACCGAAGCTACAATGCTTTGTCAATAGAACTGCCTAGGATTGTCTTCAATGGTGAAACTTCAATTATTGATACATGTGAGTAGTAGAACAGTAGGACATCTCTGGGCTTTGACCCAAAAAAAAAAAAAAAGTATGACTGACACCCCTAGGCCTAAAGCATGCAATGGTTTTGGTGCCTCAGTCTGGTTAGGATTTGGTGAAACCGTTTAGGATTTGGTGCCTCAGTCTTCCATCCGTTCACATTTGTCATTGATCGTAGAAGAAAACATGCAATGTTTTTTTTCTGATACGAGTTACGTGTATGTGGGAGTATATGTTGCTCGTAATTATATTGAACTGTTCAAGAAATCTTGATAGCTAATTTTTTCGGGTCAAAGTTGAATGGCTATTTTCTACAATCAATTATTTCTTTTGAAAATTAAAAGCAATCAAATGTTTTGAAAATATGAAGAAATCTGACAACTTATGTACCAAGGAGTAAGTGAACTCTGGCAATCTGAGTTTTTTTTTCTTTTTTTTTTTTGGTGAAAAAATGTCTACAACGAGAGGAGCCTTGCCCCATTTCAAGGTTCACGCATGGCTACGGCCACATTAGGCATCTTATAATAATTCTATCAATCGCCTGCCAATTGGCTCGTGGTTACAACTGAAACTGAACTCACTCAAACTTTATTATACCAAAAAAACAAAATCGCCTATCAACTGTGCTTTAGTTATTCCAGGATTCAAATTTGAATGTTTCCAACACAATGGCTGAGCTTAAATCTTTACTTGTTTGGTCACAACTCACAACACGTTGACAATCTACAATTACAAAGTTTGTCATTGTGTATATCTTGCGCCCGTGTGGTGGGGGGTTAAAGTGGATGAGAGCATAAATCAAAGGACCCCAGTGACTGGGCAAATTGGGGTTAGGTTCACGCTTTGTCTATCAAGGCACCGCATGTGCTCTCACACGCTTTCTCCCATCCCCACTACCATGTGCACTTGTCTTCTTCTTTGCTTTCTCTTGCCGCATACCCCATTTCTCCTGCTATTCAACTCTTCAGATCCTGTTAAGTTTCTTATTATGCACCATCAGAATCCAGCCTTCAAGATTATTCCTGAAAGAAGAAATCAGGGGTGATAATAGGTCATTAAACTAGATGTTAATAGTCAGTAATGAATTCTTTATTTTTTTTTCCTTCTTGCATTTTGTTTGGTAAGGTAATTAGTGGTTATGGTCTTTTACTAATACTGGATATGAAGATGTGATCATGAGAATGACCTTACGGTAGCTAATGAGCTATTTTCCAGCAAATAGAGTGTTTTTGCTTCATTTGCTGCATCTTATGCTTTTAGACAGCCACATTGCAATAATTCTTGGAAAAAGTAGTTTCATGAGGTGGGGACTATAAAAGGAAAAATTGGTTGTCCCCTCCCTACTCCTAGACTTTCTTTTTCACTTTTTGGTGGCAGTGGGTATTTTTCTGGTTCATGATACATATTTCTGGACAAAATCAAGGGTTATGGGGTTACTAATTAAGCTTCAAAACCAATTTATGTGAACTGGGGCCTGATTTTATCGCTCAATATCTCTTCTTAGTGCAAGCTAATTGTGATTAAGTTAGAAACTATAGTTACTGAAAATTGATTAAAATGCAAGAACACTGATTGCAATTCAAAAAAGGGTTGTCCATGATGGAAAAGAAAAAGGGTCTTGAGAAATTTGGATTGTTTTGATCAGATATGCATACATCTCTAAAGGGGAAGACAAATTCACTTTTGTGTTATTTTGCCTTTTAAGCAGCCCTACAACTAGAAAGCGTGTTGATGTTTATGCGGTTTTGCAACGGTAAGTTACACAGCCCTTTACGCTTTTATGCATAAGGACCACATTAGTTGCTGAAATTGTGACCGTTGGGATTGAGACTAAAATGAATGTTGCCGTTGTACAATATTTGGAAATTATTGGAGACAAAGAAAAGACGTCTAACTAATGTTTTTCTTTCTTAATATTTGGCAATACAATAATTGATCAAGTCTTGTTATGCAAAAGATTTTTATATATCCGAGCATTTATGATCCAATCTTCTCCTCATCCAGCCCTGTCCTAAAAGAAAATGTAAAATAAACAGTAATAGATCCCCACAACCCCTTCTTAAGGGAAAAAAAAAAAGTGAAGAAGAAAAGGAATAGGCTCAATTTGAATTCAAATTTTTTTTTGGGTCTATTTGAAAAGTGAATTTCCAAGGGTTTATAAATTGGTTTACAAAACTTGTCTTGGTAGGTAAATAATTCTTGATTGACTAGAAAAAATGTATATTACGTATGTTCTTTTGTTGTGTTCTGGCATAGTGGATTAGTGGCCTTAAAAAAAAAAAGTAAGTAGTTGTCTTCTTTGTTTTGCAAATACCTCAAATGTGGATGTGATATCATTCTCAATTTTGTTTACAAGTTGAATTTAGTTACTAAAATGCAAAGATGGAGATCCTGTCCCAAACCATATGTATGAAAAATTTGCCGCTTAAATTGTCTTCTTAAACTTCGACAGTTCGATGTATGTTGAATGAGACTAGAGTATGTGTACGATTATTCAGTTATTGTATTTCTCATATAATCTTAAGTACATTTGTACAATATAATTATACGCGAAAATTTTATTTGTATACATAAATTCATTTATAACAAATTCAATATATAAGTGCGTTCATACATATAAATATAAATGATGTTGGATTTGAATTTTATCTCACAAATCGTTTATTTGTTGGGTTTGAGTTTTGTTCCGTCAACTTGTAAACCAAATCTTGAAAGTATGGCAATGACTGCTAATTGCACCAAATGTTTAACTGCATTTGCACCAATACACGTGTAATGTTTATATAACTATGAAAAGCAACTTAATGAATGCTTGGGGTACACATTTATCCTCCCCTTGGCCAGGCCATTTGCAACTCAGCAGCAGATGATACATACACTCAACAACAACCAATGAATGTGCTGAGTTGTTAACAAGTTTATTAATTTTGGGGTCATAATTTTCATGATTTTGTGTTCAACATCTAACGTCAAACTACAACGTATACATTGTCCGTAAAGTATGTTTTTTGCGATCAAAATAAAAATATTTTGAATTTCGATCTTGTGATCAACATTAAAATTGTCTGATTTATAACTTTTCCCAAGCAGCATTAACCATCCAAAAATATAGTAACACAAAAAGATGAATAATAGTATCTTCTTTCCCTCCTCATGGCAAAAAATTTCTCCCAAAAATTTTCCAACATTTCTTCCCAAAAGGGAAAGGACGGAGAAAAAACGCAGACACACCGTATCACGTGCACCGTTGCACAGACAATAACAGCTCTACTAATTTAGACATTAAAATAAATTTAAACTTAATCCCCGCCTAAACCCCCTTTTTATCAGCTCACTATATAAACCAACCCCCTCATACTGTCTCCCGTCTCTTCTCAAAAATCTCTCCAGAAAACACACACCAGCACACCGTCGAAAACACGCACAGATAAAAGAAAAATCTTAAAATTCTATTATTTCTCCCCAAATTGTAATTAGGTTTTGAATATTGATATAATTAAGCTCAAAAATTACGCAATTGCGGCTTGATAATGTCAAGCGCTCAGATGATTAGTAGTAGTAGTAACGGCAATTGCAGTGTTGATAATTGTAACGGCGACGTCAGTTGGCCGGAGCCGCCGAAGCTGACGCCGTCGGCTTCGCTTAAGACGAAGAAGAAACCGACTCCGGCGCCGAGCATTTCCAGAGCCGGCGGGGAAGTTGACGAGCTGGTTACTCTTCTTCACGGCTCTGATCCCCTCCGCGTCGAGCTCAGTCGCCTGGAAAATGAAGTCCGAGGTTTCAATTTAACCATCATTTTCTTGCTCTCTTTCTATTTGTGGAAGCAATTTGGGAATTTTTTTTATTAACCTCGTGGGAGTTGAGGACGTTATAATTTTGGACGAAATGGAGGATAATTTGTGGATGTTATTTGGTAGAGAGCTGGAACATGAATTATTTTAACGATTATTATTAGATGAATATCTGTATTTTTAGAATTTTTTGATTTTAAAAAAAGGTTATCATCGTTAAAATAATTCTTTTTTTTTTTTGGTGAAAATTCAAGAGAAAGGAATTTTCATTTTAGTTTTATTAAAGGAAAAATAGAAAATTGTCCGTGTTTAAGATATTCTATTCTGTTGTTTATTTTTTTTAAACTTGATTTGAAATTGATACTTTTAGAATCAAAACTATCTGGTAAAGGCACGAAATTGGACTAGAATAATATTTCTTCAATTTTTTGTAATTTATTCATTTTTCCATTAAAAAGGCATAATTGTATTTTTTAATGAGACTTTATTTAATTGATAAGTCATTTCAAGAATTCATTTTTGAAGGCATATATATTTTTTTAATTAGACATTATTAATTTGATTAGTAATTTCAAGAATTCTTTTTTTTTTTGGTGGAAATTGGATGGACTATATTAGGTTTTTATAAACCAATCATGACAATTTGTTGGAAAGTGTTTGTATCAGGAGCCTGTCATGTTTCAATGAAAGTGTTGGAAAGTATTTGTTTATGTTTCAATTTCCATAAACAAGAAAATGGATGGCCCATGTCCTAATTTTTTTATTAACTTCTCCATTATGTGAACTATTTGGAAAGAAACAAAAGTATAGGACAAGGAAAAAGACCATCTTGGGTTTTGTTCTTGCCATTTCTTGTATGGTTCCGTGACGTATCCAATCTTTCTGCTTAATGTGGCATAATTTGAAATAAGAGTTGTACTATATGTTTTTCATAATAATTTAAAAAATCAATACAGAGCTTCAACTTTAAAATAAGAAAATTGTGTTAATAAATTTGTGTGTGTTGGAAATGTGATTTTAGATTGGTATTTTGATTCTCTTGGCATATGATTGTAAGTGTTGCTGAGGTAAAATTTCAATTACAGAGGTGAATGGAGAGGACGGTCAAGCAGATCCTTTAGTGCTGTCAAGATTCAAAGGAACTTAAAACGAGAGTATCAGTGCATGATTTAAACATTCATTCATGCATTTATTTCTTTCCCCTCCGCTTTTCTGTATCTGGTGTTGGTTGGTTCAGGATTAACTTTTTTGTTAAAAAAAATTTTATAAAGTACTTTGGATTGAAACATTTTGTTGATAATTTCCAAGGGTGATAAAAAGGATATATACATATTTGAGATTCCAGGGTGAAATTATAATGTTCCCTTTTGCATGTCATTGAGAGACAAGTAACTAATCAATTCCCTTTTCCTTGTAATTGAATTTCTCTCTGGACATCAGTAGCCTTAACTACTTTCTTTTAGAGATTCTCCAATTCTTGGAGTACATCCATCTCTTCTAAGACATGAACAAGGGCTGAAACATTCAAGTGATTGAACAGAGCAGCGATCTTTTTTCTCTCCTTTTTTTTGGCCTTTGTTTTCTTTAAACTACATATATGGATTCAACAAATCAGGTTCTTTCTTATGCAAGTTGAGACATTAGGCAAGGTTCTCATTGAAGATTGTTGTTTACGAAAATTGCAGACAAAGAGAGGAATCTGGGAGATGCGTATGCAGAAATCAAGGCCTTGAAGTACTCAGAGCGCCTAAAAGAGAAGGCAGTTGAGGAGGTAAATTAGTTCAGTTAATTGCTCAAAGCCTTTTGAGATTTTAGTGAAGATGAAGGAGTCTAAAGAAGAAAGATCAATGTAAATGAAAAAAATTGTTGACTTCATTTTCTTCCCAGAAACCAAGCGTCAAATTGTCTTATTTAGTGAGCTTATGAAAATTAAAACAGCTAAAATTCAGGAGAAAATATCAATTGTTCAAGAGAAAAGAACATGATGTAAGAAGCTTAAAATTTCAGTTGACAAAGAAGGGACTTGAACTGTGGTATTGGCAGAACTTAGAAAGGAAGCTGGTAGAACTTAGAGTAGATAATCGAGAGAAACCTAAAAATCATTAACTTGTGAGAGACAAAGGAGATGAAAGTAGCAAATGGATGCCTTCCTCTCCTGGTTCCATGTCAATGCCATAGGGAGCAGAAGAAGAGAAATATGATCCAAAATGGTTGTTATTAAGAGGTTTTTTTGCTTACATTTCCCTCCTTCAAGGGTAGAACAACTGCAGAACTTATGAGGCTACAGTAAATACTTGTTTGAAGTTTTACAATTATAAAATTCTTACATCTAGAAGATTTGGTTTATCTTTTCATGAGTGAGAGAAAGATACTGGTACTCTGCAATTTATCGTCCATGGTGCCGCATAAAGGAGCATTTTATAGACCTTTAATCTCAGCATTCCTCCACTATTCATGGAAGGCATAGAAAATAAAAGGATCAATGGTAACTTTAAAATCTACAATCTCAACATTTGGGTTTTGGCCCAAAACCCCATGTTTGTTTTTGCTGGTGTAAAAATTTTTATTGAATGATCTTACCAAAGTAGCAAGTGCTGTAAAGTACCCATATGACTGTGTCACTATCAAAGATATGCTGGTGTTAGAATTTGTTATATGGAAATTTATATCTTCGTGAAACTTTGTGTTATATCTACATAACGCTATACACATGCTATGAATGTGTGATTGATTGGATAAAGGTTTCCTTCATGTTTCAGTATTTGACTAGTGATTCCTTTTCATACTTAGTAAGGTTGCTTATCATGGTTTACTTTACATCAGCTTTCGGATGAGTTAAAGAAAATTGACGACAAATTGAAAGCAACTGAAGCACTTTTGGAAAGCAAGGTGAAGTGTTTATTAACTGCATAGTTATAGTGCTTCTTTAGGAATTTATTTATTTTTTTTTAATTTTATTGTTTTTGTTCCCCCAATGAAAATTAGAATTTCAACATTTTCCGTCAGTTTGTTGCAGAAGCTAAGACATCTAACAGTCAAGTTATTATGATTCTCAGAATTTAGAGGTTAGGAAAATAAATGAAGAAAAGAAAACAGCTCTGGCAGCACAATTTGCTGCAGAAGCTACTCTTCGAAGAGTTCATGCAGGTCAAAAAGATGATGAAATGCCTCCTATTGAAGCCATTATCACTCCTTTAGAGGCAGAATTGAAGTTGGCCAGGCTGGAGGTACATAAACTTTGTTGTTGATCTAGTTTCAATTCTGGTATATGAAAATGCATGTATGTTCCAAGTGATGTACTTTTGCATCTTTTCAATTCAGGTAGCTAAGCTACAAGATGACAATAGAGCCCTGGATCGACTTACTAAGTCCAAAGAGGCTGCTCTGTTGGAGGCTGAGCGAACTGTCCAAATGGCATTGGCGAAAGCCTCCTTGGTTGATGATCTGCAGAACAAAAACCAAGATTTGATGAAACAGATAGAGATATGCCAGGTTTGACTATTTTAGAAGTCTCTTCTTGTGGGTATGGATGAAAGTGTGTTGCCCATCAGATAATTTTTGTCTTTACAGATTCACTTGATCTATTGTGCTCTTACTTCAGGAGGAGAATAGAATATTGGACAAGATGCACAGGCAGAAGGTTTCTGAGGTTGAAAAGTTAATGCAAACTGTACATGAACTTGAGGAGGCTGTTTTGGCTGGAGGTGCTGCGGCCAATGCTGTACGCGATTACCAGCGAAAGATGCAAGAATTGAACGTAAGTGTTACTGTAGGACTGTTAAATCTAAACACCTTAGCCGTTGCTACAATGAGCTTCTCTGGGATGACTAATTTCCATGCTTCAACAGGAAGAAAAAAGAATTCTGGACCGTGAACTAGCTCGTGCAAAGATTTCAGCGAATCGGGTTGCTGTTGTTGTTGCTAATGAGTGGAAAGATTCCAATGACAAAGTAATGCCTGTAAAGCAATGGCTGGAAGAAAGAAGACTTCTTCAGGCATGTGATGGCTTTAGGTTAATCTTTTATGTGTCTAGTGTGTATACTTGTTTGTTTCTGTAAGCAGATATACTAATAGGCAAGTCAACAGTACAGAAATCACTAATTGGGTCGTACTTGACCTTTAGCATACTGTGACTCCTCATTAGTGATAGGAAAAACTTTTTCTGATTTATATTGCTGTGCTATATCAAGCGAGGAGATCTGAATTTGGAAAAGGGTTTAGACTATTGACCGGGATATCAATGTCTTAATAGTCATTGTTTTGCCACTTTGCAGCAAAAGTAATGCCAGGGAAGTTTTGGAACTAATTTTGTTACTGGTGTTTCCAGTTTTGACCATAAGTTATCCGTATTAAGCCAGTCCTTTCTTTATATTTCAGACGAACTAAGAAATATTGCTATTTGTGAATAGGGAGAAATGCAACAGCTTAAAGACAAAGTGGCAATTGCAGAGCGAACTGCAAAGGCAGAAGCACAATTAAAAGTAAGAAATTGGACGGCTCTGTAAATTCCCTTTTTGTCGTTGTTTGATATTTTTCAATTATTTCCTCACAGGTTTGCTTATGTCATTTCCTGTTCGCAACTTGTACGATAACATGCTGATAACTTATTTCTCAGGAGAAGTATCACTTACGATTTAAAGTTTTGGAAGAAAGGCTAAAAGCTTCTTCAACTTGTACCACCCGCTCTACTCCACAAGGAGGAAGTGTGTGTAATGGTCTTTCACGGCGCCAATCTTTTGGAGGAGGAGAAAGTTTGTCCAAACCTCCATCAAATGGGATTTCATTGAAAAAGACAAAGTTTCAGTCTAGGTCATTTCGAACAAATAGTTCTTCAGCATTATTGGAGCAGTCAAAATTCTCATCAACGTTATTTGGTAGTGGTAGCAGATCACTGGATGGAGAAAACACTCTAACATATGAAAATGACATAGATAACAGATTCACTAATTCCTGTGATCATAGGCATAGTAATGAAATAGCAAGAATACATGAGAATGGTTATGCGAATGAGATTCGTAACTTGAATGCAGCTGATAAAGCCGAAGGGGAGAATGAAGATTATGTATCTGGTATGTTGTATGATATGCTGCAGAAGGAGGTTATAACTTTGAGGAAAGCTTGCCAAGAGAAAGATCAGAGCCTGAAGGACAAAGATGACTCAATCGAGGTTTGGTGCCTTTCTCTCTCTCTCCCCCTCCCTCCCTCCGTTCCTCACTCCCTCCCTCCCTCTGAGCCCTTTTTGCGTGTGGACTTGTTTAGATGTTGGCAAAAAAGGTAGAAACACTGAATAAAGCTATGGAAGTTGAGTCCAAAAAGATGCGTAGAGAAGTAGCTGCTATGGGGAAGGAACTTGCAGCTACTCGTATTGGCAAGGAACAAGATCAAAAATTGAGACGTGTAAGTTCTACAAGGGGAGCTGTAAATGGAACTCATCAACCTGCAATAAGGTGAAATCTAACTTTATGCTTGGGCAATTTAGGGTCTATATTTGTTTTGTGCACTTGAATTCAGACCATCTCAAAATTCAGTTTCCCTTGCGTTTAAATTTAATTTACATGATTAAATACAGTGCTAGTGGATAGTATTGCACAAAAGTTGGCTTCAGGAGAACTTAACGACCTTAATTTATTATTTCTCAGTCCTCGTGTCATTATAAATCAGTTTTGGCCTGTATGGCGATAATTTGCATCTACACATTGTCTGAGGCCTGAAAATGACAAAGCTGTTTGTGTTGCAAACCAAAGTTGAGTCCATTAGAAGAACATCTTCTATGAAGTGTTCTTTGGTGGTTTGTTGTGTATAAGGAAATTAGTGTGGAAAAAGGTTTCAATTTTTTTGTATGGTACAAATAGCAAAAATGGAGCTTCTGCAACTATTAACAGTAATACGAGTCTTCTTTATTTGAGTTCTTAAGCTGGCTCGTTCTCACAACATATTTGCAAAAGTCTACTGAGTAGTAGAGTCTGAATGTAAATACACAACTGCTGAACAAACAAACAAACAAGCATGCATTCTCTATTCCAGAAAAACCTTGAATTTGTTTTCTTTAGTACTCAAATATCTTGAAATTAATAGGACCAAGATAATAGTAGTACTCCATCTGTCCTTAAATTCCATGCAAA
Organism: Coffea arabica; assembly: GCF_036785885.1. Taxonomy (NCBI): domain Eukaryota; kingdom Viridiplantae; phylum Streptophyta; class Magnoliopsida; order Gentianales; family Rubiaceae; genus Coffea; species Coffea arabica. The sequence goes on from NC_092321.1 coordinate 20,355,479, forward strand.
AGAAAATATTCCAGGGCCATCTTCGTATCCCACCTGCCAAAAGAGAATAAGAGTAAGACCCTGGACCTAATCTAACCCTTTTGATAACACGAACCGTGACTTCCGAATATGACCAAAAAGAAAAAGGAATGTTTTCAAGATTAGAATTAATTTTTTTTTCTCTTTACAAAATATGTACAAGTTCTTTCAATTGATGTAAAGCACGAATAGAGCAAGGTTCTAGAGCCAACACAATTAGTAAGAATATACCACTTCTTCACAAAAGGCAAAAAACCGTGTCTTCAAGTTACGCAGAGACTTGTGTCGATGGGATAAAAGAAGAGCAGGATTCGAGAATGTGGTCTCCTAGACTATTCAAGCCACCAATGAAAATTCATTATGAGGCGTTTGGTCCTTTGGCATAAATCACAGTTGAGACATGAGAAAATCATTTTGGGCCCTAAATTCTAACAATAATATGATTAGAAAAAGTGCAAGTATGAGGCACTAAACACTTGGGTGTAAAGTGGGACAAGACAAACAGCACATAACAATCGTTGGGCTTTGGCATACGAAATAGACGAGAGAAGTTTATTTTCCCTTGTCCCCACCGTGCAATCCTAATCCCCTCCTAATTGTGGCTGAAAAATTAGTGTGATTGTTCTTATCCCCTGCTAAAGAAAGGCATTTTCAAAATGGTAAAACTGAAAAGATGTGCCTTTTTGTGAATCACTCATGAGTGATCTCCTCCGGATTTTTGTTTCTTTTCTTATTTCACCTATTTGATAAGGGGTTTCTCCACAAGGGTTGGTCTCCATTTCACAAAAGATTGAAAAGAGGAGGAGCAATTACAGGTTTGCCAAGGTGCATTTAGTGGTAAATTCAAAGAATTAAATATAGATTATGTGTTCATTGGACGCCATTAGCAAAACACAACTCATATTAGTACCAAGTGATCATTCTATTCTAATAAAAAAAAAAAGGTTAGTGTGAATTAATTACCGTCAGGAGAGTAGATCACTTCTTGGTGATGACCCATACAGCATAAATGATCTCAGGCAGGTACCCAATTATGGTCAGCAACACAGAGATCCAGAATTCAACCTGCTCCCACATATCATAACCATCAAAATCTCACTAAAATTTCCTCTTTTTTTTTCACTCAAACAAAACAAACAAACAAAAGTAACAATTTTTTTTTTTTTTGGCATGAATCAAAAAACATAGTAACTTATTACCATTCCGGGTCTGTGTTAAAAAAAACATGCATGAACCACAAACCTTGGAACGCCAAAATCTAAAAGGGAAGAGATAATTTTAACCCTTTATTCCTTTACAAATTAACAAGAAATTTAAGATCTAAGCCAAAATTTTCCTTTTTTTTTTTTTCTTAACATAGTATACTCAAGAGAGAGAAAATTTGAGGGGATTAACATATAATATACCTTCAAACCATATTTGAGGAAGACACCGAGAGGAGGCAGGATGATAGCAACAAGAATGTCTACACAAGTGGCTGTACCTTCATCTGCCATTTTCACTCAAGAAAAATCTCTTCTGGGATGGCTGATAAAACAAAATTAGAACCAAGGTACAAGTCTCGCTGCACAGGGTCACGCAGTGAAGTGGCAGAAACTGAAACGGGAGGGGTGGGATTTATAGGTAAGAGGTGGCAGGAGGATCTGGAGAATCAAGAGCTGGCTTTTAGTATGTGGTTTATCTTAAATTGAGTGTTCTTGGCATATTCCTTAAAGTCACAAGAGCTGGCTTTTAGTGCAGGGAAGATGAACATCAAATATTTGCCGCTCAAGAAATTTCCTCCAGATGTTAGAAGCCCATTTCTATTATTATGTTCCAACACTATCCAAAAATTCAACCAAACCATGCCAGCTTTAATTTTCGAGAAAAAGTGAATTCATCCCTTGCTTTATAGAATGACATAATCCACCATATAACGAGATAAGGCTACGTACTAAAACATATCGCTAGATTTCCAACACTACTACTGCTGCCGCCCTTAATCTTTTTCATCCAACGATCGATCCAAGAACCACAATGGCATGTCCCGTTGTATTATTGCTGCCAAGTAGACGCAATGAGGTGGTTCTTTCAATCATTCTGGATTGGTTTCTTGCTGAATCGGAGTTCATTGATTAGTGCGAAAGTGCAAAAAGAAGGAATAAAATGATAAACAATACAAAGAAATAAAAAAAAAAAAGGGAATAGTGCGATTCAGCAAAAAAAATGTGACTGAAAGAAGCTGCATCTCAAAAACGTGACTTCCGAATATGACCAAAAAAAAAAAGAGACTGTTGGTCCTGGAACCAAAAAAATGACCAGCAACAGGGTCTTTATTCTAACCCTTTTGAAGTGGCATCTCATTTTGCCACTTCTACTCACAACATATTTGCAAAAGTCTACTGAGTAGTAGAGTCTGAATGTAAATACACAACTGCTGAACGAACAAACAAACAAACAAGCATACATTCTCTATTCCAGAAAAACCTTGAGTTGTTTTCTTTTGTACTCAAATATCTTGAAATTAATAGGACCAAGATAATGAATCGTTTCTTAATTCTCAGGAATGCTTAGCACTGATATATTTCGAAGGGTGTCTATTAGATAAGATTTATGTGCATTAACTAAGACATTATCCTATCCTCATGTGATGTATTTTTTGTATTAATATAAAGGGATAATTGCAGAAACCTCCCCTGACTTTTATAGTAATAGCATTGACCTCCCCTATCAATTTTGAAATAGCACTGACCTCCCCTATCAAAAGTTGGAGGCAATTTAATAGGCAAAAGTGGGTCAATTTATTAAAGTACCCCTGACATGATTTAATTTTACCAAGTGAATGTGATGAGTACTTTCATCAAACCCAACAAAACATTTGTTAATAAAAATTACACTAAATTAACTATTTCTGCATAGTTTAACTAATTAACTAATTAACTAAATAACTAATAATCTAATTAATTAATAACTAATTATCTAATTAACTATTAACTAATTAACTAATTATCTAATTGTTAATAGTTATTAACTAATCAAACTATTTCTGCATAATTAAACTAATTAACTATTAACTAATTATCTAATTAATTAATTAATTAATTAACTAATTAACTAATTTCTGTTTATCTAATTAACTAATCTCTATTTATCTAATTAACTAATTAACTAAAGCTGTTGTCTGTCCAAAACTAATAAACTATTTGCATGTTAAACTAATTAACTAATTAGCTGCTTAACTAATTAACTACCTAATTATCTAATTAATTAATTAACTAATTAACTAATTTTTGTTTATCTAATTAACTAAAGTTGTTGTCTATCCGAAACTAACAAACTATTTGCATGTTAAACTAATTAACTAATTAATTGCTTAACTAATTAACTAATTAACTAATTAACTAAAGCTGTTGTCTATCCTAAACTAACAAACTATTTGCATGTTAAACTAATTAACTGCTTAACTAATTAACTAACTAATTATCCAATTAATTAATTAACTAATTTTTGTTTATCTAATTAACTAATTAACTAAAGTTGTTGTCTATCCGAAACTAACAAACTATTTGCATGTTAAACTAATTAACTAATTAACTAAAGCTGTTGTTTGTTCGAAACTAACGAACTATTTGCATGTTAAACTAATTAACTAACTAATTATCTAATTAATTAATTAACTAATTAACTAATTTTTGTTTATCTAATTAACTAATTAACTAAAGCTGTTGTCTATCTGAAACTAACAAACTATTTGCATGTTAAACTAATTAACTAATTAACTACTTAACTAATTAACTAACTAATTATCTAATTAATTAATTAACTAATTAACTAATTTCTATTTATCTAATTAACTAATTAACTAAAGCTATTGTCTGTCCGAAACTAACAAACTATTTGCATGTTAAACTAATTAACTAATTAACTACTTAACTAATTAACTAACTAATTATCTAATTAATTAACAAACTATTTGCATGTTAAACTACATGCAGTACGCATAACCTATTTAAAGTATCGGCTCTTTATAGGTATTTTACTTTCAAACATTTAATTTATGATGAAAATATCAATGTTTGTAAGTAAAATTCAAAAAGTGTTACAAAAAGTATCAAATATTCTTACTTTCAAACATTTAATTTATGGCCCTATGCCCCTCCCTTTTTGTAAGAATATTACTGTAACACTTTTTGAATTTTACTTACAAACATTGATGTTTTTATCATAAATTAAATGTTTGAAAGTAAAATACCCATAAAGAGCCGATACTTTAAATAGGTAATGCGTACTGCATATAGTTTAACATGCAAATAATCTGTTAATTAGTTAGTTAATTAATTAGTTGATTAATTAATCAGTTAATTAGTTTAACATGCAAATAGTTTGTTAGTTTCGGACAGACAATAGCTTTAGTTAATTAGTTAATTAGTTAAGCAGTTAATTAGATAAATAGAAATTAGTTAATTAATTAATTAACTAATTATATAATTAGTTAATTAGTTAATAATTAATCAGATAATTAGTTAATAGTTAATTAGTTTAACTATTAACTAATTAGATAATTAGTTAAGTAATTGTCAAGCAAATAATAATTGTCAAGCAAGAAGAGGGCAAAATTGGAAGAAATTTCTTATCTCACTTCTACAAAAGCTGTCAGGGAGGTTTCTGCAATGAATTGTTACTGTTCAGGGGAGGTGAATGCAATTTCTAAACCTAGAAGGGAGGTCAGTGCAAATGTCAAAAATCTCAGGGGAGGTTTCTGCAATTATCCCTAATATAAATGTTATATTTTACACAGTGTTTATGTTTATTAACCTAAATGCTACAAGGAACTATTTCTTAGAGGCGTTTACAGTTTGTTGGATTTTGTTGGGATGTTCACAAGGCTAAAATCCGAATGAAATTTTATGGCGTTATTTTATCAACTTTTAAAGTGTTCTACGCTTGCTGAAGTTGGCCGACGAATAGAGCTAACTCACCACAACCCTTTCCTATTCCCAGCAATTTAACTTTGTGTTAAAAGCATTAAACTTGCTCTTTCTCTTCTAACACTAGTAATTTTTTATTGCGCTTTCTCCACTTGATTGATGGTCTACACGAAGAGTTTAGCATAAAAAGGCATTAATAACCCGCAAAATAATAATTAGTAGAGACAATACTTGAAAAGAAGTATGCCCGCATTTACCACACACAATACATGGTAATTAGTAGCGACGAATAGTGCACTCATTTAACACACACAAATTACCATGATGCGTGCACTCATATTTATTGCTAAACGTAATTAGATAGCGTGTTGGTTTAATTTCAATTTTCCAAAACAAATTAACGTTACGAGCAACACTTTCCTTCTATGCTCATACATTTATACTCAACTTTCATTTTTTTTTATTGAACAGAAATTGGAATTTACTTGTATGAATAAACAGGTTAATATAATTTTCATATGCTTCAACGTAACATTCACACTTGGACCCCTTAGTTTTACCACTCAAGAGGATATCCTAAACTCCTAAATATACTATTAGCAAATTATAATTATTCAAAAAGCAAATCTAATATCACACTCTACAATTAAATCATAAAAGAGGATTTTCTAACATAATAAAGCACTTAATAAATGAAATTCGTATTACTAGGATAATTATTAACACACAATGCATAATGGGGTTCGGGGCCATACGCACCCAAATTTGACCAGTCTATGGTTACTAAGTATTCTAAAAAGTTAGGTATTTAAAATATTTAAAAAATTAGAATAAAAAATCCGGGTAATTGCTCCCTATGATTAAATTAGGCTAACCCTATTTTTTTTTAGAATTTTTCTAATCATATAGCCCTACTAACTAAGACTCATAAACTTAAATCCTAAGTTGAAAACTAGAATTTGGTTTTTGGAGGGAAAGTTGAATTTGACTCTATTAAGAATTTTGGTTTTGAAACTATTTTTATTGAATTCAAATGAGGGTACTTCTATATTTACGTGTAATATCTTAAATAAAGGGACATGTAAAATCTCAAAAAATTTACTTAAAAATCCTGAATACTGATAAGTTGAACTACCGGTGGATGGAACACAATTTACTCAAACTTAAAGGACTAAGTATACAAATAACAAATGATTTCGCCCTCTTCCTTCTAGTAGTGACACTTGTCGCATAGTTTAACATATGTCACAACAATTAGCATGTGACACTATAGTGTGACACATGTCATCCAAACTATCCAAGCCATCCAAGTCGACATATGTCATGACCCTATGATATGTGTTGCAATTTCATCTCTCCTCTTGTTAATTCGTTACCATTTTGTTTTCCTATAAATATAGCCCTCATCTTTATTTGTATGTCAAAACTTAGAAACTCTCACCTATATTCTTGAGAGGGTAAAGAAAAGTGACCGAAAGAGAAGAAAAGAAAGTGCAAAAATTTTCATAGAAGATAGAAAAGGAAGGCCATAATATGGAGATAGGGTCAGAACGAGGTCATAACCTTTCTTTTAATCTGCAAGAATGTTATTTTTTGGATGCTTAGTAAAGGCCTAGCCATGAACTTACATCATGCAACTCTAAATCGATGCTCGATTAGTCTTCATGAGTTTTCATTAATGTGGAAAGCAATCTTGGTAGATAGAACTTAGACGTCTAGTTAGTACTTAGTACCATCATACAAAACCTAGAATATAGAAACTATTGCATTTGTTTTCGGTAGTCGTGCACAATCCGCGTACCTTAATTTGGAGAACATGTTATTATCCATTATACATTATCTTGTAGATTCAACATTAATAATATTTTAATGACTTCTTTTTGTTCAAGAAAAAGAAAAACTAAAACTGGAAAAACGGCACTAGCCTAATAAAATGTCTGTCTCCGAAAAACAAAAAACTGTCTCCAAGTGCAAAGGATAATCAATATCGTGGAGAGCAATCGTCTAAAGTAAAACCAAAGCGGATAGCTATGAATGAGAAAATCTGTTCGAAGCAAAACCAAAATTTCGTATATTAGTGATTTATCAACGGGAATATTGGAGACAAGAGAATAACACGGATATACTTCGTCCTTTTACAGATCTAAAACTGCTTCAATTTGTGAGGATTTAATTTAATGTTGCGGAACGTTAAAAAAAAAAAAAAATTGAAGGTAGTTAATTGCTGAAATGAACTATTAGGGCATAAAATCCAATTTAAAGATAATTGAGGGGTTGCACCCATGCCTAGAAAAAAATTTGTGGACTTAGTTAGCCCTACCTTTCCGACTAAAGCGAGAAATCAGCATGTGTTGTTAATAATAAAATAGTCCTAATCAGGCCATGAAGAAATCGTACATTTCAATAAACAACCATAAAGAGTCACTTACTCATCACAATTACAAACAAGTTACACTCCTCCAATAATCTATTCCAAAAAAAAAATGTTGTTTCTTTATCTATTCCATTTGCAATTACAAGCTATGCAACAAAAAATTTGTTTCTATTACTCTAACCTCTTTTAGATTTTGCATTCTCTGCACTTCATAATTTTTCATTTCATTTTTTTTAAAAAAAATTCTCCTATCATTTTTTTCGAACAAAACAATTTTATTTATTTTTTATTATTGCATGCACACACATCAACTGTACCTTAAGCACTAGTACTTATTATTTTTTGATTTTTTTTTGTTTTTGTTTTGGTAGTATGAGACTCCCTTTGACTTTGCTCTTCATTTTCAATATCCATTACATATTAGGTGAAATAGGATCCAGTATTTATTCACAAAATCAAGAAATAAATTACATACACCTCCATTAGTGTCATATGTGATATTGCAATATACGGAAGTTGTAGCTCTATATGATAATCCACATTTTCTTATTAAAAAATAACTCTGTGGTCTCTAATATTGACTCTGAATAATGTACTCTGACCATGACCATTGCAATTTTTAGTTTCGATGAATTGAAAAGGTAATTAGTGAGAGAGAATTAAATTCCAGTACTTTAGGCCATGATATAATCGAAGAAAAGAAAAAGAAAAAAAACCAACGGTCCATCCTATATTGATTACAAATTACCTTGATGCATATATCAACTTCAAAGATTTCTCACCAATCTTCCTTCAAATTCTTCCGCATTTGTTTTCCTTTCTTATTGAAGATCCTTAAGATAAGTTAATCAACATTTTTATTTGTTGGTTCTCTGGACATTTGTAAGATCTCCTTTTTATTAAAAAAAAAAAACCAAACCAGCTACAGGCAAAAAAGCTTTTCATTTATTCTATTCGGTTCCCAACATTTGTTCTGCATGGCTGTGCGCAACGCGTGTCAATAATTTAGGAGAATATGTTTTTTAGCCTATATATAATAACTTGTAGCTTCACATTCGTAAGCTTTAAATCATCTTTAGAGAGGACCTTTTCTTTTGCAAGAAAAAAGAAAAACTAAGTGGAAAATGGCCACTGGCCTAATGAGAAGAAAGGGAACAGCTCAGGGCTTCAAGAGCAGAAGTGGAATTGGACAAAGCAAGACTGCCTATTTCTTGGAACACATTATTATTTCGACCTCAAACTTGAACAGGATTCACAAAGGCGGAGGCTTTTTAATAATATGTGTGAGATTTGAACCTCTTTTGTTGCTAAATTAACAAAACTGAAGTTAGGGCAGATAACCTCTCCTATAGGTGTCAAATTTTGAGATATAACAATTCTTGATCATATACAATTAAAAGGATTTGAATTGAATTGAAAACATACATTAACTTTCAATCAAATTGAATCAAAATACCCAACATGCAACAAGGTTGGAAAAGAGATTTGGGAAGAAAAAGACAAAAGGAAAGGAAAATAAAAAAAAAGGAGAACAAATTAGAAGAAAGGTGTGATTTGGTAAGTAAAAAAGCAGTCCTTTAGTGGAAAGTGTGCCTTCCTTCCTCGAAGAATATGTTCATTTATCTTTTATAGATATTTTTTAAAATTCGTAGTTTCGGTGTTGGTGAAATGTTTTAAGAAATTTCTAAGCACTAATTCTTGTAACAAGACTAATATAACTAATAATTTAGTGAACATTTACATGTTTGAGCACCATGTCAAGCAATTAGGAGGTGCTAGGTTAAGGCGATAATCTATCCTAACAAGCCACAAATTTCTAAAGATGATGTGACTAAGTTGTTGGAACCTATAAAAAAGAGCTGGCGTGACTGAAGCCTTAGAAGAGTTAATGACAAAACACCTCCCTTGCTTCTTAATGAATTCTTGATGTGTCAACCAATGATGGAGAGAAAGTGGAACTTCTTGCGAAATCACTTTGCGAATCTGCTAATCGGATGGTGTCACATTGAAACAACAACTGTTTGAGGATAGTAAAGTTCTACATTTTTCTTAATTTCCTTTTGGGTTTTGTCTTTCTCTAGCCTTAGGCACACATTTTCTTACAACTATTTTAAGTTGATCATCTTCCCTATTCTCTCTATGTCTTGAAAATGTAAAGCTTTGCAGTTGGAAACGGCTTTGCTAAAGTGTGAAAAACGCATTCATTTCGTTGAACGCAATGTTTACTCAAAAGTTGTATTCATTTAAACAATTCACTAAAAGCTATTAATTAATAGATAAACGCTAACGAACATACTGTCCAGAGAAAAGAAATAGCCACGCATTTTGCACGCTCTTATATACAAAATCCTTACGTATTCACTAATGACTAATTGACTAGTGACTAGTGAAAATGGGGTCCCTTAGTTAAATTCAGCAAGAAAACAATGAAAGGCTCTCCAAACATATGTATATAGTGGTTCAAGCTGGTATATCAATTCAAGGCATGCCAACTTAAGACAGTTCAAATTTTCACCAACTGGATAATCCAAAACATGCTAAAAAATTTTGATCTTTTGGTCTCATGATAAATTAAGTCCCATCCATCGAACGATTCATCCTTGCCCCATCTCCTGCTCCACTGACTGCCCAGACCAGTCTTGTCTCCTACAATCCGTTTCTCTAGATCTTCTTGCATAAAATCTTTCATCTTGTACTTGAAAATTGAACAGACCCCCATTAGACTAAAGGGATAATTGCAGAAACCTCCCCTGAGGTTTTTGGTAATTTCACTCGGCTCCCTTGAGGTTTATATAATTACGGAAACCTCCCTTGGTGTGATAAAAAGACAACAATGCCCTTCAATAATTGTTAACTCATTGAAAAACTCTATCAAATATTAAATCTCTCTCATCTATTATCAACCAATAATTCAAACTATAGTTTTTCCCATTTAACTATCTATCCTCTTTCTCCTACATATATTTTTCTTTTAAATTCATTTATTTATTATTATCAACCAATTGTGTACTGTCGCCACTAATAAAATCACCATATACACCAAACCACCAATACATATATATATTGGTATCTATTTCCAATTCTCGATTTTTCATTATTATTAAATGGTTTCCTTGCACCCATTTTTTTCCCAATTTTTGATATGCATTAGCAAATTGAAATTGTCAAATGACAAATTGAGTGCTAATTTCATTACCAAATTAGATGGAGATGAAGATAGTGACAATGATAAAAAAAAAAGTTAAAATTAAGGATAGGAAATGGAATGGGAACTAATTATAGGTTATATTATTATGGTTGCCATGAAAAAAGGTGTTCTTGGTATATATTTATAACTGCATTGTGTTTCTATTTTTGATTTACAATTATTGATGTTATTCCTATAGAAAGAATTGGATTGATTTTGAACTATATGCCAATGGAGTATATTGGATATTGATATTGGTAGTAATGACTTAGATTATTTTGTGTTAGAAAGGTGGCAGGTATGGAATTAAAATTTAGAGATATTGATAAATATTGTTGTGTATTAAGTAAAATTTGAGATTGATATGAGATTGTTAGTAAGTTTTTTGGTATCTGATATAGCGTTTATAGTTGATACAATGGTCTATATCAGAAATTTTTAGGTAAAAAAGAAACATTAGAACAAAGATAAGTATTTATTTAATGGTGATTTGAATGTTGATGAATAGGTAATAGTGATAATAAGTAAAGATAAATGAAAGAGTAAATCTTTCCTACACTGACGGTGTACACACTATCATCCAACGATGATAGTGTATACAATGTCAGTGTAGGAAAGATTAATCCTAAATGAAATAGAAATTGTGAACCATATTTTTCCTTTACATTTTTGTTGTCAATTATAACTCAAGGGCATTAAAGGAATTTTGAGAAAAAGTATAGTCTTTTGGGCCTAAAATGTTACCTAAATAGTGAAAATAGGGGAGGTAAGTGTAATTTTTAAAACTTGAGGGGAGCTTTTTATAATTATCAAAAACCTCAGGGTGAGGTATGTGAAATTAACCCTAGACTAAAACCCATTTATTTTTATCATCTAGTATTTCTTCCCAAGAAAACTTATCATCATGCTAAGATCATACCTACAGAAACCCACATTCAACTTGTACCATTAATTTTCCTGTGCAGAGAAAATTTGTGTTGCCAGTTCTCAAAATGTGCTTCTTTTTTGCCTCATAACAAATAAGGTCATAACAAATAAGGACAGTGCTTTAATTTTCCAATGCTTAGAAAGCTCGTGTTCAGGCTTCTTTCATGCCTTATCAAAAATAAGGTAATATGGAAGAAAAGAGGAGCATTGTGGCTAAGAGGACAGGGGCTCAAATCAATTGTCAATTCAAGGAAATGATTGATGAATATTATGGGAAGAAGCACAAGGAGAAGAAAGAGGAAAGTGAGAGAGCCCATGACTCATGAAATGAACACAACTAAGGGGAAAAAGAGGGAAGAACTGGATTCAAGTAAAGTCACAAGAAATGTCAAAGAAATGGTTAGAATTAACAGCAGTAGCAGTGATGAAGAGCAAGAGGAGGAAAATGTCAACCGGAAGATCTTCAATAGAAAGGGGAAGGGAACTGCTAAAAAGATTTTCAATGATAATGAGAGTAGCGGAAGTAGTGTTAGGATTTTGGGACAAGAGGAAGTTGGAAGAAATGAACTTGCAGAAATTTAATAGGATGAGGAAAAGGAGGAGAGAAGTTGTTTACAAGGGTAAGAATGATGATGGGGGAGCTGAGAGGATGGTTATATAATGGAGACAGTACGGATGTCTCCAGGAAGAGTAAAGCAACGGTTTGGAAGGATGTGGTGTGCAATGAGCCACCGCTGTAGCATTAATGGGAGGGCCAGCATGTGCATTAATGGGGAGTACTTTTAAGATTTTGCAGGATCAGTAAAAGGGTGAAGCTTTGATATGTTGCCACTAGAAGAGTTGTTAGTGCTTTGGATATGCTGGTTATGGTTGTAAAGGTCTCAAACTAAAATATAAAGGAAATGCAGTCAACTCAAATGGATGATTAATTTTTTGATCTCATTCATTTTTTTTTTTGGAAGTAGGGGTATATGACTATATGCGCCATGAAAATACACATGTGGGAGAGTTTGGATAGGGTATTATTTAAAATATTATTTGGAATAATTACTATAGCACTTTTTGTGATGTGATGTATGCGAGATAAAAAAGTGGTTGAAAATATAAAAAGGTGCGTTAAAAAATATATTTATGATGCAAGCGAAATATTATTTGGGATAAGTTCACTGTCCAAACAAAGTGACAAAGGTCTTCTATTTGAGAAAACAAAAGTAGTTAAATCCTGTAAATTGTTTAAAGTTTTTGAACAAATCAGGTGGTCAAATAAGAGATGTTTAAGATCAAGTAAAATCAAATTGATTTTGAACAATAAAAAAATTCACATGATTTTTGAACAAGTTTCATACATAGGGCACGAAGATTGTAATAAAGGCCAATTATCCAGGCACACATTTTTTTTACAACTATTTTAAATTGATCATCTTCCCTTTTCTCTCCATGTCTTGAAAGTCTAAGCTTCACAGTTGGAAACAGCTTTGCTAAAGAGTGAAAAACGTATTCAATTCATTGAATGCAATGTTTGTTCAAAAATTGCATTCACAAAATTCAATTTTTTTTCATTTCTCAAATTATTTATTTCTTAATAGTCAATGAATACATTTTTAAAAGTTGCATTCACTGGATATGTTTTTTGAAAATGTATTACCGCTCAAGAACTCTTTACAAAAGAATTACTATTCAGGAACTCTTTGCAAAACCTACCATCATTGGGAGTTTATTCTTTGCTTTCCAGATTTCTTGTCAATTAGAACCCTCCTTTGTTCCCCATTTTCCATGTTCATTGCTTATTTTTATTTTTTACAAAAATAGTCAATAAAAATTGTTTAAATAATTCACCAGAAGCTATTAATTAACAGATAAATAACTAACAAACATATTATTCAAAGAGAAGAGATAGTCACGCACCGTGCACGCTTTTTATACAAAACCCTTATGTACTCACTAGTGACTAACTAATTTTTCTCACTAGTGACAGGTGAAAATAGGGTCTCTTAGTTAAATTCAACAAAAAAACAATGAAAGGCTATCCAAATAGATTTATACAAGGGTTCAAACCAGTTTATCCATTCAAGTCCTGCCAACTTAAGGCAGTTCCAATCTTCACCAACTAAATAATCCAAAACATGCTAAGGAAATTTGATCTTATGGTCTTATGACAAATTAAGTCCCACCCATCGTCATTAGTCCCAAGAATTCAATAGTCCCTCATTAGACCAAAACCCGTTTATTTTTATCATCTAGTATTTCTTTCCAAGAAAACTTGTCATCAAGCTAAGATCAAACCTGCAGAAACCCACATTCTACTTGTACCTTTAATTTTCCTATGGAGAGAAAATTTGTGTTGGCGGTTCTAAAAACATGCTTCTTTCTAGCAGTGCTCAAAAAGTTTGTGTTCAGGCTGCTTTCACGCCTCATTAGATATAAGGTAATATGGAAAAAAAAGAGAAACATTGTGGCAAAGAGGACAAGGGCACAAATAAAGTGTCAATTGAAGGAAATGATTGATTAAACCTATGAGAAGAAGCAGAAGGAGAAGAAAGATGAAAGTGAGAGAGCCCATGGCTCTCATGAAATTAATGAACACTATTGAGGGGAAAAAGAGGGAAGAATTGGAGTCAAGTAAAGTCACAAGAAATGTTGAAGACATGATTATAATTAGCAATAGTAGCAGTGATGAAGAGCAACAAGGGAAAAATGTCAACTGAAAAATCTTCAATAGATAGAGAAAGGGAACAATTAAAAAGATTTTCAATGATGAAGAGAGTAGTGGAAGTGATGTGAGGATTTTGGGGAAAGAGGAAGTGGTGAAGAAGTGAAGGAATGTAGTAAGAGGAGGAGAGAAACTACTTACAAAGGTTAGAATGATGATGGGGAAATTGGAAGTAATATTAAGATTTTGCAAGAATAGGAAAAGAATGAAGAAGTGATAGCAAATAAAATGAACAAAAGGGGGAGCAAAACTGTTACTAAGGGCAAGAATGACTGTGATGATGATTTTGGGGGAAGTGGATGTGATGTTATGTTTGTGACTGAAGAAGATGTCCCTCTGAATTTGAGATGCAATTATGTAAAAGATAGGAAGTAGTTTCTATCTAGAGAAAAAGGGGTAGAAGTGATGGAAATAAGACAAGTGAAAGGATGACCATTGAGAGTGAAACCTTCAGGGAGTGGAGCTCAAGACAAGGGAGAGGGTCTTGTGATTGGGGACCTTGATGCTCTTGACTCAAAATCTTCTGGCATCTGAAGAGGATGCTGATGATTTTGATAAAGACTTAGAGAAAAAGAATCAAGGGGCTTTGATATCAATTGTAGAACCTAAAAAATATAGGAGACAACAAATTTTGATGGATATTATGAATATGGTGGTAAAAGTCTCAAACTATAGTATAAAGGAAACAGAGTCTTCTCACATGATGGATGATTAATTTTTTGATCTAATTCCTTTTTTGGGATGTCGGAGTATATGAGCCACGAAAATACACAATGACAGGGCATATCTTGTGATTGCAGTGACAAAGTTCTTCCTTTTTGAGAAAACGAAAGTAGTAACTTCTATAAATAAAAGATATTTAGGATCGAGTAAAATCATCTTGATTTTGAACAATAGAAAAACCACATAATTTTTTGAATATGTTCCACACGTAGGGCATGAAGATTGTAATAAAGGCAAATTATCCTGTAGTTAGGTGTTCATAGTTTCTCATGCATGATAATTGTAGTACTTAAGGTTTAATTAAGTAATTCTGCCTGTATGAATTTTTAAGTGCGTTGTGCGTGTACCCAATATATAAGGACGGTATCTTCCAAGATTTTGTTTTGCTGAAGTTTTTTTTTTTTTTAAAAAAAAAATAGGGCCTTCATAGTGGTGGAGAATATCATCTTTGTTGATTAAAATTTTGTTTTGTTACTGTGTTATGACGTTATTTCCTTTAGCCAATTCCATCACATCAACTTCCTTTTAGACAATAAGTTTTAAAAAATTCATCATTCATCCCTTGCAAAATTAAAAATTTTTAAAGCGTTCTTTATAAATTTAAAGTTTTGTACCCATGAAAATTTAAAAATATTTTATGGTATACATTTTAGCTTAAATATATTCAAATTTATTCTTCAAGATGAATTTTCTGGTTCCGTCTATGGCTATAGGATCAGTATAGCTTCTCTTTATGTGTTTTTTCTTTTCTTTTCTTTTTTCCTTTTCATTATTTTGTTCTTTTTCTTTTGCATTTCCATCATTGACGATAAAATAAAGGGCATCACAGGAAGGAAACAACTGAGAGCCCATTCAGCAACAACTACTGAGAATGGTAAAGTTCAAGACATTCCTCCCTTTCTGGGTTTTAGCTTTCTCCCACCTGCATATTGTATGTGACCACTTGTTGTATTGACTGAGGTCCTAATATTCAAAATTTTTTTTTATACGATAGATTATTCTACACTAGGGGGAGGGGGAGGATCTGAAGAGGTCCAAGAATAATCCGGAGGGGACTGAACCACCACCGGACCAGACGGGTGCACTACGCACCCACCTGGATTTTTTTAAGCAGAGCCACTTTTAATGTGCCAAATTGGTGGGAGGCAAACCAAACTTTAATGCATTGGTGGTGGCAAAGGGCTGGTGGTTAGGTCCTAATATTCTAATGGGTTAAAGAATATCTAATTACTTTCATAAACTTTCTCTCAATCTACAAAAATGTTCTCTTTTGGATCAAAACGATTTGTGCAATCAGTCAAATTTGGAATTTTTGAAATGATCAAGTAGTCAAAGGAAGCAAGATGAAATAGAATGTATTTGATTTTAAAGAATTAAAAATACACAATTTTTGAACATTTTCATGCATATAGGAAATAAAAATTACAATAAAGGCGAATTTTTTGCAGTATTCCTATCTTCCATGTATGTATACTAGTTCAACAAAATTTAATTTTGGAGAAACTACAGTTGTTCCAAATCAAATTCGACCATAATATAATTCAACCCTAAACCCCAAACATGTATGAAATAGATTTTAGCTTTTAAAAGGAAGCTCTTAGTCATTTAGAGAGAGAGTAGATTTTAAGTGAAAGAGCTGCTTGGCAATCGACAAGGCAGAAGCTAAATTCATATTGCTACTCTAACAAGAGAATTAGACAAAAAGAAGGCAATTAATACAGCTTTAACAAGTCAAATAAAAGTAGATGTGGCAGATTACAATCAGCTCAAGGATGAAGGATCCAAGAGGATGGAAGATATCAGAAAGGAAACTATGGCTGAAGCCATAATGATTTATAAGAATTCCAAACAATATGAGAGGATCAACTTTTTTGAACTCAAGAAATCAACTCCTGGAAGCTGCACACATCAAAGCACTTGATTTCGCAAAGGCCAACCACATGCCAAATTTGAAGGCTATAAACATGAAAAATTACAATCTTGATGATGAAAAAACTTTTGAAAAAATGGCCACGACTTTGCTTGCTAAATTTGTTAGAATTAGGCCTTTTCTTCGCACCCTGTTTTTTTATGTTTATTTTGTAGTTTTATTTTAATCACAAAAACCATCATTGACAAAATTGGTAAACAATTCTCATTTTTTAAATCTATGAATTAATAGATAAAAAGAATAACAAAAACATTCTTCATCATATATTGATATTGATAAAGAAGAGATGGCACACGCACCTCGCACGCCTATGTATATAATATACTAGTGGGGCATTTTCCACAGCCATGAAGCTAAATTACTAGCTCTTAGCATGTGGGCTATTAATTCTCTCATGTGGGTATTACCTCTTGAATGGGATTAGTGGAAATAGGGTTGAAAAGTTGGTCGTGGAAGCTAGGCCGTGGAAGATTTTGAGGTCTACAGAAATAGTTTCAACTGGTAGTGTGAAGTAGGCTCAGGGAGAAGGAAATACAAAAGATCACGAAGGCGAGTTAAATGTAAGATCAATCGGACATTGTAATCACAAAGGTGGAAGTTAACATATGCCTAAGCTCCAGGAGGAGAAAAGCAATCACAAGAATGAAGGCGTAGTGGGACGTAACATAGAAAAATACTGGCTGAGAAATCGAATCATCAGCATTCTTAAGGAGGCAGGTTGGACCATTTTGTATGGACTATAGGTGGCAAACAAATCCATTTAGTTAAATTTACTCGTACCTGTTCATGAATGTCGCGTTTGGTAAAAGGGTTTCGGAATGGAGAATTGGAATAAATCTCATGATTAATGTTTTGTTCACTACTATCGGAATTGAAATTTTGGAATGATGTCTAAAAATTTAGCATTCCACCATTCCTTAGTAAGTTGGTGGGTTTTGTCCAAAACCCAAGTGTGATTCCCAAATCTTATAATTACATAATATTTAGTATAATTAATATTTATATATATTATATATATTATATATTTATATTATAATATATACATATATATTATATATTATAATTATTTAGTTAAATATAATTATATTTATATAATATATATTATAAAATTATTAATATTATATAATAATATATTTATAATATATATGTATATTTATAAATGTATATTATATGTGCATATAATTATAATATATACATGTATATAATATTAATAAATTATATAATTATAATTATTATTTTAAATATAATAATAACTATATTTAATATGTAATATACATTATATATATAAAATATTAGTATAATTAATATTCATATATTATATAATTATAATTATATATATTATAACATTTGTATAATTATAATTAATTATATATAATATTTAATTTAATTAGTTACAAACCTATAATAATGATATTATTATATTATATAATTATTTAGTTAAATATAATTATATTTATATAATATATATTATAAATGTATATTTAAATATAATATATAAATGCATATTTATATAATATATATGCATATTTATAAATGTATATTATATGTGCATATAATTATAATATATACATGTATATAATATTAATAAATTATATAATTATTATTTTAAATATAACAATATATAATAATAACTATATTTAATATGTAATATATATTATATTTATATAAAATATTTGTATAATTAATATTTGTACATATTATATAATTATAATTATATATTTGTATTATAAAATTTGTATATTTATATTTAATTATATATGTAATATTTAATTTAATTAGTTACAAACTTATAATAATAATATTATTAGTTATATGTATTATATAATGTATATTAATCTATGTAATATAATTGATATTATCAATTATACTAATAATTATACATGTTTACTACTAGAAATTATTAATTAGTTATATTAAATTTACTAATACATTTATAC
Organism: Coffea arabica; assembly: GCF_036785885.1. Classification (NCBI taxonomy): domain Eukaryota; kingdom Viridiplantae; phylum Streptophyta; class Magnoliopsida; order Gentianales; family Rubiaceae; genus Coffea; species Coffea arabica. The sequence continues at coordinate 20,374,192 of NC_092321.1, forward strand.
TAATATATTTAATTAGTGAAAATTTCTTATATTCCATTTACAAAGAACCAATGAGCCAAAAATCAACTATAGTAATGATATACATTCCTGGTACTGAACCAAACAAATGTATTGTAATGATTGATTCCATTCCAAATCCAGAATGAATGATTCCGAATCCGAATCCGATTCCAACATGCGAACCAAATGCCACCTAAATGAGTATGGGTATCTTAAATTTTTGCATATGTGTATTATTGGGTAACCCATCAAGTCCAATTAACCCATTTAAAACTATCTTCCCTCAAAGCTCCTCTCTTCATACACCTTTTTTTTTTCAAATTTTTCATTTTGTCATGATGTTAACTACTTTTTTTTCATTATTATTATTATTATTATTTGTTAGTTTTATCTAATTATTTTATTTTCTTTTAGTTTGTTAACTTACTTGTTTTTCAGCATTACCAATTTATGACAAGTTTTAGTCTCTTTTTTCACCTTTCCAAAATGAAATTTTAAATTTACATACGAAAAAAATACTAGGGGTTCAAATTTTTGTATTAAATTGTTATGTTAATTTTTATAGTATTTAGTTCAAATTTTTATATTCTTATTATTCAATTATTAAATAGTATATAATTTTGTGACATAAAGTACAGATGGAAAAAATTGCTAATTAGGCTTGTTGTCATTATAAGTAAATGTTTAAAACTAATGATGGGTGCAAATGGTGGTATAAATTGATAACTTAGTTTACAAAAATGAATTTAAATGAGTTTATAAAAATTTAAAATAAATGGGTAATTGGGTTACCCAATTCATTTTTTGACTTACTCATTTATAATCAGATATTAGTTATCAGGTTGAACAAGTTAGTAAGTTAGTTCAGGCGGTGTGACCGGCCATGTAAGATTAGTATAAACAAAATAGAATAAAAGAAGTAAATGAATATGAATATGAGGTGGCTCAACCGACCATTTGATTGAATGAGATTGAATAACAAAATATAAGAAAACTTACAGGATATGAAACTTGCACAAGGCTTGCTTCCTTGTTTGATTCTAAAAATTAAAAACTAAAACTAGTTTGTAGAGAGAGAGGAGAGGTTTCTTCAAGTTAGAGAGAGAAGTAAACTTAAAGAATTGTTGTAAGAATGGTGTGTGGATTATGTTGGTTTGAGGGGTATTTATAGCAAAATTTTCGTATTGCTACAGTACCTGTGACGCCCCCACTTCTTCCAAGGGCGGACCCAAGGGTATCCGCGAGACGCTTGCCTAACTCTCGCCAGGACTCGAGACAATTCAATTCAAATTTAACGATACATACCAAATAATACAAGTCTAAATGAAGAAAAGTCGTTTCCTTAAGTGAATATCCAAATCTTACATCATATTCTCAAAAGATACATTAAGTCCCAAAACACAACCATTAAAAGTCAACTAAACATTTACAATCAAGATTCTAATCAAAAGTATAGCCTAGTCGGTTTTTCCAAAATCTTTCAATCCAACCTGTTAAGGAAAACAAACTAATGGGATGAGCCAATACTCAGTGAGGCTAAGAAACACACATGCAAGCACGTAATCCACGTAGCAATCACAATTTAACAAATAAAACAGTAGTATTCAAGTAATTAACAATTCGAGTGAGAAAAGTAAACATAAACAATTCAAGGATATGGAAGCTTTCAAGAGTTAAGTTCCACTTGCTTTGCCAATGCTCGATCAATTATCTCCCCGCGATGACACTCCATCAACCAGATCGGTATTTAGTCCGTAGAAACTTCACTTACTCGTTCCCCGTTCACCATTACATACCCCAGTGCCAGGCCCGCTCTTCTTTTATATAAGACGATACTGCTTGAGTATGCCAAGCAAGATCTCTCAATAGATCAAGTTTATGTTTTTCTCATGGCTTATCAAGGTTCTCGATCAAACCCATGCCGGCTCGTGTCCAAAGTCGGCCAATGATATTTGGGCGTCCCTCACTATTACCATTAAGAGTCGAGGAGATTCACTTCAATGGACTTATGCAACTATAGTATAAATAATCATTTAAACACTTCACTTAAATATTCACTTCAAATAATTCATTTCAAGTAATTCAAATACACTTCACTTGAATGAAAACAAGTGCGATAAAGTACACACTCGACTCGGCATTTTCACAATATCCAATCACTAATCAATTAAGCACGTAACACTTTTTCACACACTTGACACTCACCAATCAAAACAAGGAAGTAGTGCCCAATTGAGGGTTTAGGCGTCCACTGTGAGATCCTTTTGAAGGTCCCCTTGAGTGCTTGAACAATTAATAATTAACTATCACAAACTATCGCTTATAAGTCTCTTGTTAACAAAAGAGATCGTACACTTGTACAATCTAAGAAAATATCATGAAATAGAGCTTTACTTGCTCAGAATTCAAGGTTCAAAAGTGGTATTTAACAACACAAGAAAAACTGATTCCCTTTATGAAGGCAAGTCTAAAATGGTCAATTAGTATCGAAGGTAGTGAAGAGTTCCTAAAAACTCCATTCCCTTCAAGTTCAAAAATTTTAGTTTTAAAGAGCAATCTTTGAAAAATTCTATCTTACACTCTGTAGCTCTAAAATTAGAAAACTTGGTACCGTTGGAAACTAGTTTCAAAGTACTAAAAGTTCCTAGAAGACACATTTTTCAAGATTCTAAAGGAAAAATACTCAAATTTCAGCTTAAAGTGGCTGATTCGCACTACAAGACAGTTTCAGTATTGGTTTTCGGCAAATTTTGAAATTTCAGTAAAATTCACAGAAAGTGAACTAGCCTCTGAAATTCACAAAACTATCAGAGTTCTAATCAAAGTTTTAAACATAACAAACAGAACTAGAATCGAAGTTTTGAGCATCAAGATATAGCAGCTCAAAGTTAGTTAAAAATAAGGACCGTTCGGTCCATTTTCCAGATTTGGAAGAACAACTTCGGTATCTTGTTTGTATATCAAAACATTGGTACAATTCAACTTCCATAGGAGGACTACTCCTCTGTCAAATTTCATTTAAAATTTCGCACGGGAAGGTAGTTAACAAAACTACCAAAGTTTAAGGAATTTTCAAGGCAAATCTGTCTCCTTGTCTCCTTTTCCTTTTTCAAACATTTTGCCCAATGAAATCAACTCCAATCTGACTCATTTGTGAAAACCAAGACCCAAGAAACATTTAATATACATTTGGTAGGTGATTGACATCAGAATTTTCAAAACAACAAGTCCCAAGTCAAGTTAGGCCAAAATTAGGGTTTTCTAGATTTGGTATAGTTCAAGAATCGGACTATATCTCACTCAATACAACTTGAAATTGAGTATGATTAGTGGCGTTGGAAACTATATTCAAAAGGCTATATTTCATCAGAAGAAGTCGTTTTGAAATTCTGTTTGCAAGTAAGAGAAAATGGAGCCACAAGTTTCAGCTTCTACCATATTCTCGGTTGATTAGCCATACAGGACAGCCGACTTTGATCAGTCACTACAGATGACTCACTTCTAATTAGAAGGTGTATTTTACACCATTGGAAAACTACAGATGTCTAGTTTCAAATGCCACAAATGGCACTTGATTTCGACATCTAACCAGAGAGTTATGATCGTTCAAAGATGCTCTGTCCTGAACACCTGGACACCGTTTTCTAGATTTGAAAATTTTCGAAATTTCAACTTTTACCCAACCAAATCAAATGATTTTTGGTGAAAAATTTCCACACATCCTACACAATATATCTATGTTAGATTCAAGGTCATTTGAGCGTCAAAAATTCGAATCAAAGCTTCGGGAAAAATAGGGCAGATTTTCGGCCTCTTCCTATACAATTTTCCTTTGGTTTTCCTTTCACTTTTCCAACAAATCTCATCTTGTTTATCACATAACTAACACAAACAACACTTATCATCATCATATCAGTCCTATACCATCAAGGTGGGATTTCATAGAGCCCATTCCAACCATTTAAATCCAACAACAAGAATAACAATGAAGCTACAAGCTTCCTAGCAAAGATCAACCCACTAAAGCCAAGGTTAGATGGTTGGATGATTACTACCTCTTAGATGATGAAAAACTAGAAATTTTGGTCACCAAAAGCTCCAAGAAACTCGGCTAGAAGACCTCCTCCTCCAAGCCAAGGTGAATCTCCAAGTAGTTAGAAGTTGGATGGTGTTTTTGGGTGCAAGATTGGAGCAAGAATGGTGTAAGGTGATGTTGGGTTTTTTCCTTCTTCTTCCTTGTGTATTTCGGCCAACCTTGAGGGTGAGGAGAGAGAGAGAAATCTGGTGAATGAAGCTTTTCTTGGAAGCTTTGGTGTTTTGTGATTAAAATTTGAGCAAAAGTCAACTTTGAATAGTAATCACATGCGCGCTTTTCGTGTTCATTTTCTCTCGGGTTTGTTTCACTTGTGCACAAAACCTCTAATATACTTCCTTTAACATTATAATTATTCACTCTTAGTATTTCTTAAATCTCCAATTAACCGCTCCGACTCGATATACGCGAACTTTCGATTTACGCGCGAAAAGGCGAAATTTACAAAAAATTCTTGTAACGATAATATATTTAACTAATACTAGGTTAAATAATTATAAAAATAATTATTTTAAAAATAAAACACAGGTCCTCACAGTACCCGCTACAGTGTTTGCTACAATATGCGCTACAGTGCCTCGTTTGTCTTTTGTTACCGTATTTACATAGTAACCTGCCGGACTGCTACAGTGCTTCCGGTGCTACAGTAAGAATGATTTTTTCTGATTTTTGTTCCGATTGAACCCGTTTGAATGTTTTTAGAAGCATTTGTTCAGCAGATCGTTGCTGATAATTCTTCCAATGATTCTTTGATCCATTTCTTGTAAGGTTGTGTATTGACTCCCTGTTTCTTAAGCAAATACTTGTTGAGAGCCATTATTTGTATATACCTTCTTTGTATGAAGCATTGTTCCTTCAAAGTCTGTATGGAGTAGTTTGACTCTTTGACTTTGACATGGTTGTATCTGTGTATATGGTAGATAGGAATTCTATCACCGGTGTCTTGGTTAAAGAGTAT